>NW_008606153.1:0-18853 GCF_000691845.1 Merops nubicus | reverse complement strand
CTGAACCTATAAGAACCCAAATAGTGGGCTGCTAATTGAGTAGCTTTGTCGGCTGTACCTATGAAAGAATATAACTTTCATGTTCCATAACAATAACGCAAAGGATATATAAAAAAAAGTGTTGAAAATCTTTAATTCAATCCAATTGAAAAGAGAGAGAGTTAATTCAGAACCTCTCTTAGTAAAGAAAGAAAGGAGAGAGAAAAATCGTACTGTAGACCAATGCAATTTCCAAGTACTCAATACTACTAAGATTTAAGCCAACAGAAACTAAATATGTTATTAGGATGTTAGTGCAACTTCCTTAGCACTGCATGTGGAGAGGAGGACTAAACAACTAGTTTTACAAGGTAGACAGACTGTGGTCAGGATGGATGAGACAAATGTTTGTAAATGATTACATAATGTCTTGAGCGTTAAAAGCATGTGAGGATACTCGAAAGAAGACACTACAATGGCTTTACAGCACTCACACTAATGTGGTTGCCATGCCCTGAGTCAGAGAAGGAAACAAAAAGGGAAAGAAATTAAATATATCTTTACATATGCATACACAACATTTTATAGCCTGTTTGACTTGTTAGAAGGTATAATTATAAAAAAAACCCACAGGAATTGCAAATTTAAACAGAAAATCAGGTATAGTTATATCTATGCCTGTTTGCTTTTCCTTCTTAAACTAAGAAAAGTAGCTACAAAAACCACTAGATGTGTGAAGGGTTGAAGCAAACTTTTTTTTGTTTTTTCTCTCCTGTGCTACCTAAAAGCTTGTGCAACTTCCACTGTTGAAAAATTTACTGCTCATAACAGCACAGCTTACCAGGAATAACAGAAAAACAAAGGAGTGGTTTGCTTGCTGTGTAATAGTCACATATCTGGCAAACTAAACGCTCCTGATATGTGACTGGTTTTGACAGGAGGTGAGTGGATTTGCTACCACAGGTAAATACCAGCAAAGAAAAACTAATTTGCTAAACATTGCACTATAGAGACAGTAGACCCTCAGGTCACTACTGAAAAATGACTTGACTTAGCAAGAAGAGCACTGATATTGCTTGCAGTGCCAAGACTGGCTTCCTCCCCACCTCCTCTTTCCTTGTGTATTCACAATTGCAGATCTTGCCAAGGTTCTGTGTTTTCTGACTCTTCTTTTATTTTCTTTTTTCTTTCTTTCACCCCCCCCCATTCAATATTGATTCCTAGTGCAATGATGGGTAACAGTATTGGAAAACACAGCCATTATCTCCCTCTGCCTTCATAACTTCCTATGCTCCATAGTAAACAAACTGAGTAAACAAGGTCAAAAACGACAAAAGAAGCTGAGGAAATTTTCATGGCTTTCATTTGAATGAACTGTACTGTCCATCTGCTTTTTCAATTACAGCATAAAAGTAAATAAACAGGAGAACTACTGTGAAGTAATAATAAAAGAATAAATTAAGCCTAGCATTTTTCCTTTGTTCTTAAAAAGCAGTTTTAATATTCAGAGACAGTTTTCTAAAATAAACCCACTTTTTAGGCTCTGTCCTGTTATCTGAAGGCGAGAGCTGTGGAAGTGACTGCTGGTTTGTGTTGTAATAAGCAGAACGCATAAACAATACACAGTATAAAATTTACCAATAAGAGCCAAAGCCTTTTGAGATACTAAGTATATGCTAAAATTTCCAATGGCCATACTCAGAGTCAGCAGACACTCCCAGTCAATCTCATTTTTGTATCTCCTGTAATAGCTTCAGAGATGAAGATACTATACATTACCAAACCCCAGGAGCTTTTCAAGCTTTACTTGAAAAGCAAGTGGTACATTATGGTTTTAAATTCTGAAATCTGCAGGGACTATAAAACAGAGTAAATTAGTTGGCTGGGTAATAAAGCCAGGACCAGATCCCATAGTGATGAAAGAATTTCCTATGATTTCCAAACAACTGGTTCAGCCAGCTAGCTGAGGTATTTAAAAAAGAAATAGACTGATCTAACCCTAGCTTTTAAAAATAGCTGTGACTTTTGCCAAAGCAGAAATAGGGAAAAAAAATATAGACAGAAGTGCTTTTGTTTAAATGCTCTAGATAAGGACTTAAGAGGTCTTACCTTTCTTCAAACCTAAAGAAGTTTTAAATGGATATAATTTAGAGCATCAAAAGAGACAGAACTGTATTATCATAGATGTTAATTAGAGGCAAGGGTACATAGTAATTGAACCTTCATAAAAGCCTCCCTTACGATTTCAATGTCAAATTACAGTTGTATTTTCTTATTTCACATTTGATCCAGACCCTTGCTGGCTTTTTTGAGCAGTCATACCATGCTTATGTTTGGAGTAACTCTCTACATGGTGCATATGTACAAAGCAAAAGGAGAAAAAAAAAAAAGAAAGTTTGAGGGGAATATTCATGCACATTAGACTGATGAAATTAAAGAAGTGGTAAAGAGAATGGGCAAGGAGGTCTAAATATATGAGCATGCCCATAATGCAGCTTCATATGTTGTATGTTTCACTCCTAAGTAGATTTTGCAGAATTGTGTTGCTAAAATCACTGAGAATACATGCTGACCTACAGAATGTGGCTTTGCCACATAACGATTTAGCCCTACAACAGAGAAAAGCTTCTTCCCACATTCAACCCCAGCAATCTGATTCAAGTACAATCTCAGGCACTTCAGGCTTTGGTATTTCTAGCCAACCGCTTTTGCTGCCTTTTCTCTGAATGTTACCAATCATCTACGCAATTTCAGCTACAAAACTAATCTTTGCAGTATATTACATGTAATAACCCCTTTTTAAAACTAAAGCCCTCATGACCTCTACTGTATTTCAAGAACTTTTCATGATCTAATACAAAATTGAAATATTTCCTTTATCAAGTCCAAATATATTTCTTCTTTTTCAAGTACCACCATCTCCTTTAGTGGAATGAGAGGCAAAAGCATTGAAAGGATTCCTGTAACCTGTTTAACATTTTTGTAATTGCAAGAATTTATAGAACTGCCACCAGGTTATAAAATAAAAACCAAATAATATGGAAGCATATTTGCACAAAGGCACAGAGAGGTGGAAGCCATATGACTAAGATAATTCTGCCCTCAAAGGCTCTCATTATTTTAAATGTTTTATAAGAACAATTTATATGAATTGTCTTTTAGGGAAAAAAAAAAATAAAGAAGAAAAAGGACAGAGGCATGACACAATAATGAAAATTTTAAAAATTCAGTTTCTACTTAACATTTAATTTCTTAAAAGAAGCAATACATTTGTTAAGAAGGGATACAGGATTAGATTCCAGTCATTCCAGTTAAAATATGTACAGACACACAATTATGTGCACACATGTGCTCACATGTGCACACACACACTGTTTCTGTTAAAGGACCTTCAGCTGAAGCAACTGCGGTCTAATCTTCTCTAATGAAGCAAGGAACTATTAATTCTGATTTTGGTTTTGGAGCAATTACGCCACCTACAAGAACGGTAGCACTGGGAGTGACTTATTTTTCTATATGAAATGGTGAAATCACCCTTTGTTTATGGCAATATACTGGATATATTTAGAGGTATTTTAAATTAACAATTTCTGTAACAGAATCCATATGGGTACAATCTAGCACAGAGCAGTTTCTGTAAGTTCAAGCAGGATTTTTTTTTTTTTTATTGTTATGTATACATGCCGTAATGATTATTCAGTGCTTCAAGATATGAACTTCACTGCCCAGGAGGCTGTACTGTTCCAAGTATAAACATCAGGCTCCCACAGATTTCAAGATCCTATGCATTGGCTTGCTTAGCCGAATTCTTTTGTCACATAAAGCATCCATTATATATTAACCACACTTTCTTATTGCAGATGTCTGGTGATAAAACACAGTTAATAATCCAGTATCTGTGTTTCTGAAAACATTTAAAAAGCACAGCCTTATCATCACAAATTCATCCTGCCTTAAACGAAGAGAAACAGAAATGCTACAGAAGGCCTCCACAGTGTCTAACCTAGCAGGAAATATCATGTCCTAAAACCTAACTGGTGACAATTAAATATTTTCACTGAAACAGCTTTGTTTTGTTTTTTCTTTGTTGTTGTTGTTCGGTTTGTACAATATGTGTTTTCTTTAAAGAGATGGTGAGATTTGGGGTTTGGGGGGTATTATTTCTGCTATGACTCATCCAGCATAAATCTCTTCTACAAGAAAGTGCTCCAGAAATAAAAAGTGATACTCAGAATAGTAGTATATATGCAGATGAATTACTACGCTCCACAGCATTGATTGAAAAAAACACCCACTGAAAATGAAGTCAACCTTTAAATAGAAATGTGATGGCATCTTCAAAGAAAAATTGTTTCATTTTCCCCCTTATTAATTCTATTATTTTATCCCACAGGGTATTCACTTCCACCCCAATATATTAGGTTTCCTGTATAATGTGAACAGAAATGTTGAGAACAGAAGTTACTTAAAACAGTAATAGGTCTAGAGAGGGAAGGGGAGAAAGGTGAGGGGAGGGCGGACGGGGGGAAGGAAAGATACAAGATTCTATTTCTCCTCCCTCTTCCCCCCCTTTCCTTTTCTTTGTACATTTTCATTTAATTTTTTTTTTTTTTTGCTTGTGTTTCTTTAGCAAGGGCAAGGTATAGGGACGTGTGGCGGAGCGGTCTTTCCGAGGTGGCAGTGGAGGGTTGCCTTCCCTCTCATTTCCAGTCAGAGTTCACGGCCACCAGTGCTCACTGTCCCATAACTGCAATATCCCTGCAGCGTCTCCCCCGCTTTGACGACTGTCACGTATGGCACCGGTGCACAGCACACAACAAAAGCTTTCCCCCTTCCCCTGCCCAACGGCAAAGAGGGCTGTCCACCTGACCCGAACAGACTGGCAACCTAGCCTGAGGGGTGGCCACAGTGGCCACCACGCTTACAAGAGAAGCCAGCACTCGCGAGCCAGCCTCGCGGCCAGGCCAAGGAAGGCGCAACGCTGGTGAGGTGGCCAAGCCAAGGCAGCAGTGGCTGGCAGGTCCTTTTAAGGTAGAGTTGGTGGCATCCAGCTATGGCCATTGGCCACAGCAGAGCCCTTGCGTTAGGCAGAACTGGAAGAGGTCGCCTGTTATCAGCGTGCAACATCAGCACTGTGGCACTGACAGACGCCCACCGTTTCTCCTCTCAGAGCTGCCAAGAATGGTTGCAACGGACTTTTATCTAACGTAAAATTATTAACTGGATGATAAACACAAGCAAATGTTGCTTTGGGGTAGGTATGCATATTCTTAAATGCAAAATGCCTACCTTTTAAAACACGTAACAAAACTGTATTATTTTCATTGGGTTTTGGCTTACTCTATAAACTCACTACATCATTTTGTAGGATTTTTATTATTATTATTACAGTTTCATATTTCTGTTCAACTTGAAATGATGAATGCAAACCCAATACAATCAGTAACAAACGTATCCACGGTGACCAAAAAACAAACTCTAAAGCACAACACAGTGAGTGAAAACTAGCAGTTATTGAAACCACTCCATCAAAATTCTGGTGCAATGTAAAAGAAAGGCTCATGCAATTAGAAGAGTCACAATAAGTTTAATTATTTGAAGGCTCAGCTTGAATACTAGAATATACATAGTAGAATACAGTAGAATATCTCAGCTCAAAATCTTCTTGGAGGCTACAGCTCTAAAGAGAGCAAGAAACGCTATGAACAGTTCCTGAATTTAGCAACTTTTCTCTCTGATGGTTAAGAAACTCACTTCACCCATTAATACTTGCTCTATAAAAATAATACTTTCAGAGGGTTAGGTCTTACTTTCCACGGTAATTATTTCAGTATTTATCTCAACATTAATGCTGTACATGTACATTCCCACTATGCCACCTTACATCAGCAGCAATTAGACAAGAAGGCCCAGAAAAATAAGCAAGATGCATACACATGTACAGAAATGATTTCTTTTTCTTCCCTTCCTATCCTTCAGGTGGCCCAATAGTAGCATGCACAAAGAAAAACCACAAAATACTTTACTAATATTGAAAGGACTTTTTTTTTTTCCCCTCAGAAATTATAAAATATCAGTATTTTCTACGTGACGGCTATAGCAATCTTAAGTCAAAATAGATGCGCGAGGTACGCAGTTGAGCTTTCACTCAGCTCTGTGCAACACTGTGCTGTGCAGTAAGTGTTACAACAGGGACAGGTGAGATTACAGACATTCTGGCTTCTCACAGACAGAGCAGGAAAAGTCCCAGAACTACCACAGGTCAACACTATCCACATTAGCTCATGCTTTGTCATGCAAAAGTCATAGACAAGAACATTCATTTAAAATTTAAGATTAAAGGATGTTCAAAACTGAACATAGCAGACCGAGAACCTGCCTAGCAGAAACTTTCAGCTCTGCTCTCAGAAGTGAAATCTCCTACATAGCAGAAAGCACAATCCAGTTTGTTCTAATTAAAAACTCGTGTTGCATCAGAAACAAATAAGCATGTGAAGTTTGTATTTTTTCAAAGAAGTAACACCAAAAGAGGTTTGATCACCATTAGATGTTTTTGAACCTTATAGACAGAAGAAAATTATAAAATTAAGTACCATGCAGTTAACATATACCTAATACCCTAACCGGTATAACTTCAGGAAACCACAACTTCTAATCCTAGTCACACAGGCATTTGTTGCAAAACTCACTGTAAAAAAAAAAAAGAAAATCCATCTCACACTTGCGATGCTATTAAAGGTAGAAAAATAACCCAAACAACTGAGAAAAAAAATAACCTAATGCCACATTTTTAACGGTGAAGAGACTTAATCCAAATTATTCAAACCTAAAACCATAATGCTTGTCTATTTTTCCTCAATTTTTAGAAAATGTAGTGAATCTAAAACATTGCAAATTTATCTTTGAAAGGGACTCTGAACAGTTCTTACAACTCTGTCAATTTATATTTTTTTCTGTTAGGACAGCTGACATCAAAATCAATCTGAGTGTCACTGTTAAAGACAACATCCTTCTCCTGTATTTTTAATTTTATGCAAAAAAAGAAAATAATGCTTAGCATGTCATAAAGCACAGTAATTTTGTGACAGGGTGCAGAATATTACAAAAGTTCTTCTCTTAAAGCTTGAAGTGAACTCTTGATTCAATATTTAATGAAACTGAGAAAGCTGCTGAATGTCCCAGAAATCCTCCAGCTCTCTGCTCCGTGTTCATTCTAAGTATTATGCAGCTATAAATTAACACTGAGGCTAGATGAGATTTCAAGTAGCCACGAATAGTATTTTTCCATCACACCACTGAATTTTCTTTTTTTTTTTTTGCTATTTAGCAGCACCAACTTGCAGCATTATATTGCTATTGTACATCCCAGCCCAGTACTGCAGCACTACATTGCTTAGACACAGCTCTATGCTCCAGCATGTTTTTAGGGTATGCAGCCAGCTCAGCTGTAAGCCTGAGGAAGATTTCCATCAAGCAAGAAAACTAAACTCTCCACAAATATTTAACAGCTCCAAGACCTCTAAAGGCTTAAAATAATAGGCATTTTGTGGTATGCTGGGAGCAAACCCCACACTAGTGATCTGCATAACGCAGAGTCCTCGGCAAACACACCACTGCAAATAAAGCATTGTTTTGCCCCTGTATCTGTGAATTCTTCAAACTAAACGCTGAATGAAATCCTAAGGCTTACTGTGCCTCCCCACCACAGACAGAGCAGTAGCAGCCCGTCCATTACATTAAGTTCATCTAAAAGTTCCCATGCCTCACAACCATTTCTCATCCCCTCACAGCAGATGAAACACAAGTTCATCTACAACAAACCCAAGATAAGTTCACCCCATCTCGCTTCTTTTTCAAGCTGCTAAAACTATGTGGTAGCCCGCTCAAACAGAAGATTTCCCAGACAATGGAATCCTTTCAAACTGCACAGCCGGGAGGATTCCCCAGTTGTCAGTTTTAGGTGCGTGCCAGCACGAAATGTTCTTCAAACCGAAATTTATAATAATCACTCCTATTGCTATACCGTGAGCAGAAGCAGAATTACATCCTAGTTCACACTTACCAAAATACATTATGTTTCTCATTAATCATGCAGTCAGGATCCCACCGCTGTGTATTCAGCATTAGCTCCGGCACAGGGCTGACATGTAAAACACAGCTCTTTCATTCTACATCATGTGGAAATTTCCCAGCACCAGAAGCGTGAGCGAGCAGCGTGCCTCCTCAGGAAGAGCGCTTTGCAGGCAGTCTTATCCCTGATACAATCCCTGTCTGATTTAGCGTTTACTCCGGCTGCATGCTGCACTGCCCATTCTTACTGTAATCTGACTCCTCCTTCTGATGTCCTTGCTGGGCTTGTGACATCAGGGCTCGGAGTACTACAAACAGATCTTTTCTTTAACAGGCTCGCAACGACGTGCTCTAATATCCTGGTTAACCTAACTCAGGCTTGGAAAAATAAAAAAAAAAAACAGCCCTTCCAAAATCATACGGGTGTTTTTTCTTTTGGCAGCAAATGCGTTCAGTGACATAACATGCTCAATTACATAATCAATGGGAAAGACAAAGCATATATTGTTAGTGTATTTTTCTTTGAAGGGTAGGCTCCCGGAGAAGACCCGAGTGCCCTGGTCCCCCAACTTTAGTGAAAGATAAACATGCTTGACACTTTGCAAGATCATGTCCCCCTACGCCTTTTTTTTTTTTTTTTTTTAAATATATAAATCAGTAGTTACACTTCAATAAACTATTTTAATCTGAATGTTGGATAGGGCTCAGTCTGTTTATATTTTTGAAAAACAACTGAAAAATAGGTAGCTCAATTTCAATAGAGCTGAACTGATTTTTTGAACTGTGATGTCTTGCAGGAATAACAAAGCATGAGGATGGCAGATCTATGACAGCAAGGATTGGTAACGGATTTTACAACCCTTCATCCTCCAAGTCTCCAGCTCCTTCCTGGCCCAGGCTGGTAAGTCATTAGCAGCTATTTTATTGTTCTGTGACAAATGGAGTGGCCCTCAGTTTGCTGTAAATAGGTCCCCACACAATCCCTGCTGCTACACAAACTAGTAGCAGCTTTAGAGAAAGAAAGACCAAAGAAATATTGAACTACTCTCTGCCACCCACGTGTAGTGCCTCGAGAGGGATCTGAAACACAGGTGTGGCAGCGTGGTGAAGACTATGCAGTCTGTATTTGTGCACAGATTACTTCTGTTCTGCAAATCTACAGAGGACATCGGTTTCCTGCTGCCAGTCTGGCATATATCACTGGTAATATACTTAAACTAAATAAAGGTAAAAAATAATGGACCGTATGCAGAATTGTTTATTTCATTATAATAGGAGCTAATGAGATGAATGTTTCATTCTACAGGAAAGAGGCTGACAGGTATGATTTATTTAAAGCTCCACTTCTTATTTGTAAAAGCTCCATGCTTTTCTATTTTATGAGGTCCAATCTTTTAGGGCAAAGTTATCCCACCAGCAGAGCAGCCAAGGAATGCTCCAATTGGAGGAGAAGAGTTAAGAGCCCAGGTGTACATCACTGCTACACCACCTCTCAGCACGAGCCCTCTGCAGCACTGCTCTCATGAGGTTTCATGCTACCTATACGCAAGCCACCAAGATTAAACAGTGGCATGGAGAAGTGGGGCATGAATTGGAGTCCTGTCCCTCACTGACAGTCCCACAGTTCTCCATTTCTGTTGCCTAGCCTTTCTTAGTGCCCTTTCTTATTCCAGCTGCCCCTAGGAAGAGCCATATCTGACATGAGAGATACACAGATAAACTCCAAAATAAACTTTGCTTCACAACTAAAGAGCACATGATACAGAAATGTGCTTTGAGGCCATGTTGGGTTGAAGAAGGAAGATCAAGACTTCTTGTGTGGTTCAAACTGACTAACGGCAACTTAAGTTCAGCAAATCCTATATCAAAGTGAAGAAACACCATCTAGAAACCCGGCTGGGGGAGAAGAGCTGCCTATAAATCATGACCTGTATTTTAACTAGATGGTTTGGACAGCAAGTAACAGAGAGTTTTCATGGCACCTTCCTTTCCTCTATTTCAACATTACGATGCTCATTTACTTCCGTACAAGGAAGGACACTTCACTATAGGAGAAAACACCACCGTCAAATGCTGGTTTAAAGTATCTCAGCTGAGCCACTCTAACATGCCCTGAGCAGTAGGTATAAGCTAGTATTAGAAGACTTCTGTAGCACAAGCATTCCCTCCCCTCCCTCACCGAGGGTAACAGCTCAGAGAACCAATTTGCTGTGATTTCAAAGTAGCTTCAGCTACTTTGCTAGCTCTAAAGTGCTTTTGCAGAGGCCCTGTGTGATGCCCTTTAGGACACTCTGCACCCAGTCACAACATTTGCCTGTCAGGCTATGTTTACCTTATCACAGCAAAGCTCAGGCTCACCCTGCCAGGAGTCAGACCCTGGTGAGGTGTAGGCTACCTCCAGCCTCGATGTCCCTCCAAGCTGAGGTGCCTTGCTGATTCGTGCCATCCGCTGGCCAGCTGAGCCCAGGTAGACACGGCCCATGTCTGTGTAGATGTACAATTAGCGTCAGACAGCAACCCTGCTGCCTTTAAACATCCTTTCTGGAGCTGGCTGCTCTGTTACAATACCAATTTGGTGGAGCCTGATGGAAGGTCATCTCCTCAGGAAGGGTAAACAGTGAAACACCACATAAACTCACATACACTTTACTACTTGGTTCTGAATGTTATCTCCACTTTTGGTTTGCACTTTGGTACACAAAACAATCAGGACTATCTCTCCCTTACTGCATATTTTTTTGTGTTCTTATAGTAACCATACCATCAAAGTAGCCAAAGGGAAGGTAAACCAAGAAGTTTTCTTTAATTTTTTTGCATTTCAACTATGGAACAAATACAAGGGAGGAGAGAAAATCACTGATGGTGTCTCCTGGATAGCTTTCACAGCCCAAATTCACATACTCGAACCAAAATCTGCTGTCATTCACACACATACAACACTAATCATCTGCAAAAAGAAGTAGAGTTCCAAGCAAGGGACAACAAATAAATTTTATTCCTGGAGCGGGATATTGTCACTGTCAGTGAAAGCAAGGATTAGTTTAGTAATGGCAGTCCTGAATTCCTGGTGTTTTAACCCAAACACTGAGGACTCTGCTGAACACAAATGTAAGGAAGCACAGTGAGGAGCAGAAAACACTTGTGTGCATCTGAAGATTAGAGTAGACCCATTCTGGGCATGCAGGGTCATGCGGAATGAATGAGCAAATTAGCCCATGATGTCAGCTCACGGTGCAAACTCCCAGCCACCAACAAGCCAGTACAGGCTAAACAGCATTTAGCTTCACTACAGATGCAGGTCAACTGCAAAATTATCATATTTTCATGCATAGTTTACTTATAAAAACAAAACCCCCAAACCCTCATGATAAAGCACAGCATAAGCATAACATGAAAGTACCTTCTGCTAAACCAGCTACCCCACACCCTTATTTCTAATAATAGAAGTTGCTTCTATTCCCTGAAATCCTCTTTTCCAACCATCTGCTTCTTTTTTCCCTAATAGCATCTCCACCTTGTTTCCTTCTAAACTTCCTCACTTTAGAACCCCTCTTTGATACAGGATTTGCCACAAAAGGCAGATTTTCAAAATGCAGACTGCCCAAGACATTAGCACCTTGAAATGAAGAAAAAGCAAGCTGAGAGTACACATCCAAGAAACACTACCTTTGTCCAGAGATTGGAAAGCTACAGGTTATCCCAAACTCCTGACTTGGTCTAGAGCCAGAAGGCCACTTCTTGAACCAGTTGCATTATCTATGCTTTCTACTGATTTTTGTGTATCCACTGATATGCACAACGCCTCCATAGCACGTGTTAAAGGCATGTTCATTCCAGAGACCAATTAATATTTAATATTAATGCACCCAGTTAATTCTCTAGGATTCCTGGAAAACTCTCTTCCAGTCTTGAATTCTCCCAAGAGATTACTAATTAGATTTATACCCAGACTCTTACCAGTTGGCTTTGATGAATTTCAATTAGTGAGGCTGACCACAAACCTTTTCTTGCAAATGCAGAAGCATATTGAGGGATTTTTGCTGACAGAAACGTAATGGTAGGCAAAAAAATACACCAGTGACACAATGTTTTAAGCTTATGCATCATGTGTAATAGGTTAAAAGATCTCATACAGTTGAAAGGGGGTTCCTAAAATAAGTTTCATCTACTGTACAGAGACAGCTATTAAGAATAAAAATATGTTGTACATTCATTTCTGAAAATGAAGTGGCAGAGGCAATCCACATCACACTTGACCTATTAATTCACCAAAACCACTCCAAAACTAAAAGATTCTTGAAGGTGAAGTAAGGCTAGAACTTCTACATAATTTGAAAACTTATTTATTGCAAATATTTCATTCTTATTAGCACTACAGTAACCATGGCACAGAAATAAAAAACAGCAAACAAGCCACAGTTTTGTAAGGCTCCAAGAGTAATTGAAAGTATTTCCAAGTGCACATATTTTTGTGCCTCAAATCAAATACACTAAGCACATCGGCTAGAAATTTGGTTTGTTTTCATCTTGAAGCCATCTGGAGTAGTTTAAGACATACTACACAATAATGTAGATACTTGTGACCCGTCACTAATCTCCTGAGGTTACATTAAAGGATAAGAAGAGAAGAAACAAGTTATGTTTGTATATTTTAGCCATAAAGTCTCATCTTTGGTTTAGCACATTCTCCGCTGGCTAAAACTACCAAACGTGTTTTTTACCCTTGATTCAGAAGTGTCACTTCTGGAAATCTGCAATATTTGTCACCATGAATACCATTTAACTGCAGCAGTACCCAAAGGAACTCTGTACTGCCACACGTGAATACAACTGGAGGAACTTAATTAATCTTCCTGTCACTTCCATGATGCTTTTCATTAGTTTAGCTGCTATCTGATCAAATACTCCATTCTCTATTGGAAATGGCTAACCAGAACCTCCTATAAAAGTGTTTTCAAGAGGCAAACAAAGACTCACCTTTGATTTTGAGAGCCTTTACAAATCTTTGCCATGCAGACTCTATCAGTTCAATAACAGTACTTGTACTGCTGTTCTCTTTAAGCAACTGGGATTTTCTACATACAAGGCTTAAGAAATATAAACAGCAATTAAATAGGTTTTTATGTATTTCTAGTATTTTATAGCTTGAACACAGATGATGTGGCAACTGAAAGGTCATATTTTTATGAATTTCATTCTTACGGATATGGATAGTGATTACAGAAACACACAGAATTTTGCCAACATAAAATCAAACCAACAGTTTAGGCACTACTGCTGCTTATTGTTTCACTAAATGCCCTCTCCTGTCATCTTTTGCTTCTAAGCATGTGACAAGATTTAAGATAATGAATGTGAATGAATACACAACCAGTGCAGAAGCCTCTTTCACTATGTATATTGATAATGATTTTAAAGAGGAAGACAGTCTTAGAAGCAGACAACAAGACCTAGAAGCTTGTCTTAGTCTATCTCAAAGATATTTTCATGAACACAAAATCTATTATTTTTTTCAGTCAAAGAATGAAAACTGGAACTGGTGGCAACAACAACTGCAACATGAACCATTTTTCCTTTCCTTTTCCCTCGTATTTTTATTTCTAGATTGCATTCAATGATTTCTTTTTCTAATTAATGGGTGGGGCTTGAATGTATCACATGTAGACAATCCATCATTACCTTTGCTGAGGTGAACAAATTAGTCAGTATTTTACCTTTTTTGTCCACCTTTCCAACACTCCATACAATTTTGCAATATACCTTTTAAGATTCATCAACAAATTCGTGCTTTATAATATCACAATTTTTAAATTCTTAATGTATAAATTTATATTTATAAATCCAAAGCGTTTCACTGGGAAATGCTGCACAGATTTTGCATTCCAGATGTTTTTTTTCACTCTTATTTACAGGATGCAATCCATTCATAAGAACAACCTGTACTTTGTATTTCTCATTGTGCTATCAGGAATTAGTTGCATCTGGCAGGTAGAGGATCTGTCAATTAACCTCTTCTTAATCAGAAGTGTACATGCCTTATGCTTGTATAGTGCATTTGTTTGAAAGAATACAAAGTCTCAAGTAATAAAATAAAATATTACATCATGAAATGGTCTGTTTATATTTGGTTAAACTAAAATAACTAAAATTTGTTGCATTATTAATTAGAGACTTTTTCAGGTCTTAGAAAACAGTGTAATGCTATTATTGGATAAGTATCAATTATATTTCAGTATCAGCACATCATTAGCACTCCTATAATACCCTGTGGTTTCACATGGGTAGTTTGGGGTTTCTTTGGGGGCAGGCTGTTGGGGCTGGGGTGTGTTTGTTTTGTTTGGTGGGTTTTTGTTTTGTTTTGTTTTCCAAGCAGGTGCATAGGAGAAATGGGGATCTCATCAACAAAACCTTTAGGACTGCTGCAAATGTTGTCCTGGCTTTTTGATTTTAAATAGTCTTTAGTCTAAGTAGCTGCTGTTTGACATCTTTTCTTTCTTCCAGGCATTTTGGAAAGTGCCTCAGCATACTCATGACATGAAGACAGTATCAAGCCTTTTTCAAAATACAGAATAAAAGTACTTATTAAACACCTATGGCTCTTCCAAATAACTTGTAACAGTCTTACTACCTCCATCTAGTGGCTTATGTTATTAGGATTTTTGTTCTTAATACATTTAAAAAAAATTATTATCCTTTGCCTTGCCAAGCACAGACATTTCATTTCCTTTGGCTTACCTTATATATTTTCCATACTTCTTACTTCTAATTAATATCCATTACTATACACTTCCTTTTATAATTTTGTTTCAAGTTGCTTTTTAATTTCTAGTTCCTGTCTTTCTTTTTTTTTTTGGCTGCACCAGAAGATACTTTTAGCCAAAATTTTCCATTTTCTGAATGGTGGAGGTCATTTAGCGACCTCTAGTTATTTAAGGAAGTGATGATTTTCTTTCCAAGCCTTTCTATCTTTTTCTTCTCAAACAAGATGAAACAGATTCTTCTGCTCCTAATTTCTCCTGATATTCCTTTAAGAAATTAAATATCTTAAAACACAAAATACGTAAAGATTTTACCTGTATTCTGTTTGCTACCATAGAATATAATCAAATCAATTCCTGCACCCTTAAGTCCCTAAATGGAAAAAATCCAAGATATGGCCCTGAAACAATACTCTTTCACTTCCTCAATGCTGTAGATGATAGCTGTTCAAAAATGAAAAGAAAATGAAAAGTAGCAATGCAGTATGATTTTACATTTTCTGGTGATTATGAAGGCACTGACCTGTGATTTCAATAATTAACTTCAAGAGGAAAATGCCAGCAGACACAGTCCCCATGTGAGTGAGTGCAGAGCAGCTTGGTTTTCACACTGAGCCAGTGGCTGGGAGCACGGCTGCAGCACAGACCTACAGCCAGGAAGGGACACAAGCACTGGCAGCTGAATAGCACTACAGCTTCCTTCTGGCTTTGGGTAGCCGAGATACTTCGCACTAGCACCTGAAGTTCTGCCATCACTGTCATTAGAACTAAGAACAGGTAGGACCTTAAGCACATCCATCGTTAATTAGCTAAAAAGAAGGCACGTCAACTAAACTAGCCCTAAACTAGGCTGTGCTACAGGTGCCTCCTGGGGCAACTCAACCCATGGTAAATTGTTATCTAAGAGGAAAAAGACCACTCCCTCTCTGGGGCTACTTCTCTCCTTTCACTTACTCAAAGAGGGCCATCAACACTTAAGTTTGTTTGGACAACAAACTTTTAGCCAGTTACAGTTAGGCAGGAGAAATTTCATCTCCAATGACTCAAATTTGTTGGATGGAAATTTCATCTCCAATATAAAATAATGTCATAGAAAAAACACATCATATGTTTGAATTCCTCTTTAATATCCAAGGAAAAATTATTTTGGCTAACATTGATACCAAAGGGAATGCTAGTCAAAGGTAAGTAAGCAGCAATCAGAAACTGTGATGCCAAAAGGGGAGGATGACAAAATGGCAGCAGACAAGACACTGATTTGAAGGTATAAAAAGACGCAAGTCACAGTATAGTACTGAACTTTTTATGAGATAGTTTTGAAAAGTTTATTATTCACACCAGCACTGAATTTGATCTGCATGTCTGCGTGTAAGCATTTTACAGCTCCACATATGCAAGCTTCACAATAGAATGCAAGAAACAAACTGTCATGAAGTAAAAATATCAGTGATAATTATCTTTTCCATAGTGGCTACCACTGTAGGTGAGATTTGACTTGAAGACTGGCACCTAAGTTTTTACATGGGGCTGCCTACCTGCAATCTGGATATCTGATTTTCCATCACAGTCAACAGAGATCAAACTGATGCAGTCAAAAAAAATAGTCAGAAGAGTTATTTATCATATTTAGAAGTAGACCCCAACTTTGATTGGCCAAGTAGCTCTCCCAGCTCTATAAAACCTATATTGACTAGAATTTCACAGATCAAAACTGGAGCTTAGACATCTAATTCACTCATAGTTACCTAATCACACATGTCTAACTATACATACTCTTAGAAATGCAAACTGAATCCCAGCCAAGGCTTCCAAACCTCATAAAAGATCTGGGACCCCTGCAGATCACTCATGGCCGTTGAAATTCAGGTCCATCTGGGATCATCACAGCAACTACCAACTGTGCTCAGCAACACTAAGCAGCAATTTAGAACAGAACATGAAGAACACCTGCAAGTTAAACCAGCATGAAATTTAGACAAGAAGAATTTAATTATCTCCTAAGGAATTAACTATAACATTAGCTTCCCCAGTGCTTGAGAAAATTTCCTGGGCTCTTAAATGACCCCATATTGCTTCAACGTTTCATCCTATGCCAAAAAAAAACAAAGATCAAAAACGTCTGTCTCAAAAATGTCTATTGCAGAAGAAAGTACCACTCTTGAATGGCCAAGCTGGCATTCTACAAAAACCATACTCCACTAAAGTCCCCATGGATTAAGTTATGCCAGTTATGCTTACCTTTAAGAAAAAAACAGGAGCATGTCATAAAGTGGCTGTTAGGTGATATAGCCATTTAGTGTTAATAGTGAAAAGAAAAAAAATGTTAAAATCTCAAATGCTCCAGTACTCTTCTCCCAGAAGAAGGGTGAGGGAGAAAGTTACTGCTTTTAGCACCTGCCAGTAGTGTTCAAAAACATTCCTACCTGGCTTATAATAATTAACAGTAAAAGGAGAGTTTTCATCTCTCTTCCCACCTTTTGATCTTATTGACAGAGCCTCCTGCCATTAATTCAGAATGACATGTAAGGCAAAAAACTCCTGTCTGTATCTGTTCCTGACTTTCTTGCTACATCTTTTTCCTGTATGGTTTCCTTTTGATCTGAAATACCTCTGAACTTAATTATCACATTTGAAAACACCTTGCTATAATAGCAGCTTATAAGTAATTCTGTCTGTTTTTCACAGCTGACTAAAAAGACTGTAACCCAAAGCTAATCTCTTGCTTCAATATGCTTCAGAGTCCATCTCAGTACAAATACTTTGCAATTGTATTTATGCCAAAATAATTAGGAAATTAAAATTTTTGAAATGTGATAGCCTAAAGAGAGCACTGCTGCTACTTTTAGATAGCTCAGTGACTTGAATTTAATCAGTTTGCCACAATCAGTACCTCTAAAAATAGCCTTGTTACTCAAGGTGTCTAAATATGGATATTGAAATAGAAAATACTGGACTATGTCCTTACCTCACATGATTTTTACTTCTCTGCATTAAAGAGATGAACAGTACTCCACAAATGAAGGTGTACATTACAGCTTCACTTCATATTCCTACAAAGCATTAACAACTGGAAGAATTTCAGCTAGGTTTGAAAGTCCCACCATACCTCTCTGGACTCTGTAGCCACGATACAAGTGTTCCAAGTGTACTGTCTATGAATTTGTCTTGGACAGGACAGTGTTATGCCAACACCATCTCAGCCTGGGGGTGTTAGAGGAGGAAAAGCTGGCTGTAGAGCTGTAGGGTTGTGTATCTCTGCCCAGCACAGAGGAATGGCCTACAGACAGCAGAACAGGAGTTTTTCATGAAGATGCCTGATGGTATGCTGAACTGCTACGCTCACTTCATCTACAGATCCTCTGCTTTGTCTGTATGTAAAAAGAGTGATTCATGAAGATTTATGTTCCGATTGCTCAGAGTTGACTGCAATGTAAAAGTGACTTCTAGCTCATCTGTGGGTTGCAGTGATTTGGCAGTTTAGTTTTGTGTAATGGTAAACTTAATTGTAAACTGCATCACTGGCAGAAAAGCTTTCATGGAAAATATTTTAAGAAATAGAAGGTCTCAGTAAAATCAATTCATGTAAAAGTCTGCAGTGTATTTTTAGCTGATCCCACTAACAATAATTTATCATATTGTATAAGCTGTTGATACTTTTTGTACTAACACACTTTTCATTACTTATCTATCACTTTCTTCCCTGATTACTGTCCACCAGAGCATTTAATCTAGTAATTATTCTTACCAAGAGTAACTGTCTGTATATTAAAATCCACTAGGCCACGTTTCATCTTCATTTACATCCCTTAAAACCGGTGACTTTAAGAACAAATTCAGGAGGTACTGTACACAGGTAGAGCAATGTTGCACAAAGCACGGACACATGCTTCTATACACACATAATTATATTCAGCCATGTGCACATACATGCATGCAGTGTACCAGACAATGCTAGGTGCTTTCTCAGATGTATAATTAACTTGCTGCACAGGTAAATAGCCACCCTAGGATTCCTTTCCCCCTTCCTCCCTCCCTTCCTTCCTCCC
>NW_008606152.1:23739-37838 GCF_000691845.1 Merops nubicus | reverse complement strand
TTATGGATTGGAAAAGAAAACTAAAACCATTTTAATTAAAATAAATAATAATAAAATGAAATATATACGGAACTGACACTGAATCAAATCCCCCTGATGGCAATTGTGTCAATGTCACCGCTGATACGGTGGGCAGGCACTGAGGAAATCCCAGACTGGACTCAGAGGCAGATGGGAACTGGATTCAGGAGCTGAATTCTGGAATGCACTGATTGGACTCAAAGGCAGAATGGACAGAGTCCTCCTTGGACACTGGCCGTTGAAGAAGACAGCTTGATTCTCATGATCCCTCAGTTTTATTCTGACTATGATGAATATGTGATGGAATATCTCACTGTCAAGTTTGGGGTCACCTATCCTGTCCACTCCTTCTGCAGGTGTGACTTTCTACTTTCTGCACCCCCAACATGGCTCACAAGTTTAGCAGAGACTTCGGTTATCACAGGAGCAACAATAAGCAAGAATCTTTCTGCATATCAATCCCTAGCAGTAACTGTAAACATTGAGCATTATCACTGCTACAAGTAGTCAATTTTTTTTTTCTGTAATACTACATGGTACAATAAAATAGTTTACAATGTACTACAAGGTTTCTAAATTCTATAATATCTCCATTAGGGAAAAAAAAAAGGAAAATTATTGAGGTAGCTCACAGAAAACAATATAAGAATGGTTAAAAACAAGAGAGTAAGTGTTGAACAGATTATAGCCAAACCACTTTAAATCAAGAGTGCTGTTAGTTCCATTCAAATATACAGAAGTTGAAATAAGACTAGTGGAAGGGGCTTCAGTTTGCAGTCCCAGAATTATCCACAGGCCTGATCATACGCTTTATTTTGTTGTTTTTACTCAAAAACCTGCTGGTTTCCCTAAAGGCCATGGCAAAATTTGTGCTGACTTCAAAAGGAGACAGTACTGCAACCCTGAATAATAAACAGAAGTGGTTATAATGAAATGTATTCTAGTCTGGATATTGCTCAGAGAGAATGGGAAGAGAAATTTGTTCATTGAACCTTAGGATTCTTAGGAACAGCCTTCTATGTCCTTGTTTATCAGTAAAAGTTTAGGTATAAGACAAATTTTAGGCTGAGATTTGTCCATGAATTCAGTTTCACATATTATTCCCAAGGAATACTGGAAAAAACGGTAAAAATTATGTGGGATACTTCAGTCTTATCAAATGCATATAAGAATTACATGGTACATAACTGTCCAGTTTTTCTAGGATTCTTTTTCTTTAAAGCCTAGTCACCTCATTAACACAGATACTGATGAAAGGGTTTGGGGCACTAAGCAGACCATAGGCTTCTTCCATTTTGCAGTCCTATAAAGAAGCAAAACTAGGAATAAGTCATTGTAATGAAGAACAATCAAAAATCAATCCAAAATTATGAGAAATTTTGGACTGGAAGTGGCAATTTCCTCTGCCCTTCACATGCTTTAACCTTCTACCAAAACAGATTAAAGGGTCACTCGCTGCCATTTTAAATTTAAAAATCTGGAGCTTTTCTATGATTATTTTGACCTCACACAACTATTGTTTCCCTGAGTCTAAATTATCAGTGCACCCAGTTACAGGTCTAATTTTCCTTACTTCTCAGTAGAAGATAAGTGGTATACACATACAGATAGATAACAGAGACACGGGAACCAATAGAGATGCTTTTATTTATAGCATACAAAGCTATTTTGATTCCCATTTCTTTCATGACAGTTAAGATGAAAATGAATGGAGCGATGGAAATTTTTGAGACATCCTAAAAAAATCACAATCTCCTTAACTTCAACGTACCATCTTTAATGCAGGCACTGTAGATTTGTGCTGTGTGTTAACATACACTTAAGTTTTGCAATCTGCCCTCGCAAAATCAATTTTACACAGCTTGAGAATATGGACAAGTTTGTATTTGCACTATAAAGTCGTTTGAGAAGGGGAAAGAATGAAAACTGTGAAAACAGCGTTGTAGCTGCAAACAAATCAATCGAACTGTATTAAGACTAAACACAGGATGCCAAAGATGAATGTAGAGACAGAAACAGGGACAGAGATTACCATGGGGTCTAGACACATACAGTGACTAATCATCACAGCACAACTGCAAAAATAAAAGCACAACAAAACCCAGATTTTTCTTTTTGGGCTAGACAGTCTAAAGAGAAAGAAAATTCTATTACGTTCTCCACGGATGAAAGAAAAGATGAAATGAATATTAACTGACCCTCATTTGTACCAAACTGAAACATGTCTTTCAGCTAGCCTTGTTTTTTTATTATTTGAAAACAATCCCATAACACATTTTAACATTCAGCACAGATCTTTTTCAAAGATTCATTTCACTTTTAACATCATGTTAAATAATTATATTTTATTTAGTTTAGCAAAAAATCAGTTTAGTAAAATTCAGCAAATCCAAATACAGGAAAGAGCTGTAATACTGTTGTTTTTTCATTGTTTTGTTTTGTTTTTCCCTTTTTTCCATAGGTTTTTCAATTGCACTATAAAACTTACTCAGATACAAGTATTGCTGAATGCAGTTCTAATTACTGGGAACATGAGTCTATTTGTCTTTGCAGGGTAAGTTAAAATGAAAACAGTCTATTTAGATTTTTTTTTCTGCACACACAGAATACTGAGACAGCATTATGTAGCTCAGAAACTGATGAATTTTCCAACTTTGGAGACAAATTTTGCCTTTGTACAGAGGTTGATAAAACAAATAGCCCCATACAGTAAATAGAACCTATCAGCATGAAAAAATATTTCTGCAGAAATAGCTGTAAGGATTAGGTCATAGGAGCATATGCATATCAGATTTATTTATTATTATTTGATAGTTGCTAAGGTTCATGCCAGGGGGGGAGATATCTATTGGATTTTTTTTTTATTTTCCTTTTTAAATTTAGCCTATGTATAAACTTCAAATACTCATTTTACTTTGGCTTTGCCACAACAGTTTGTTAAATCAATGGGTCTCCCACTCCTTTCTTGTGCATGGATACTTGAACATACAGTAGTTTGCTTAGTACATGCCAACAGCAGAAAGTTTCTGCAGATGTATTCCTACTGCAGACCTGTACATATCTATTCATGAAATTGGCTTGTGCCAATTGGATCCTCTTTGGACACACTCATCACCTCCAGGACCGGTGTCTGAGCTGACCACTGAACAAAATTTCCTTCCAACCTGCTTTAGGTGTTTTTAACCTCAGAAAACTAAAAAAGCAGTCAATGTATTGCTGTAATTCCTGAGAGAGAGGGGAAGGAAGAAGTGTATATGTGGAAGTATGTTTGACTTCCTTTCACATTTGTACATCTCCAGGAAAAGACTTCAGAGTTTTTTAGCTGAGACAGGGCAGGATATTTGTAGGGGCTGGGATAGGGGTTATAGGTGGTTGCTTTCTTATGAAAAAATTAGAAAAAAACTGTGATTATTTACCTTATTTTGTGTCTTTTGCCCACTCTGCTCAGGTAGCTCCTGTGCCGTTAAATAAGAACATTATTTTAGATTAATTTTAAAATATATCTCTAGAAATGACACAGCTATTGAAAAAAATAGCAGTGTAAGCCAGGTGGAAAAAAAATAGGATGGTAGAATGAAATACCTCTGAGGACAGCTTTGTTGTACAACATTTGGCCTTAAATAAATGTATGGGCCTGTTTCTGAAAATATATTACATATGTCAAAGGAACAGTAATTAAAATGCTCCCTCTAAGCCTTTTTGATAGGCCATTTTCAGAATGAATGGTTGAGGCTGAGAAAGGGCGCTTGGCATTTAAGAACCTTACCTTTAGGATATTATTCTCTGTGCTTTCTCAAGTGCACATGATTTTATTTTCTTTTCTACCAACTTAGAGCAATGCTAATATCCACTACTTTTTTAAAGAAGATTTGCAAAATAAAAATTATGTGTCACATAAATGTAATTGTGCCTGTCATTAAAAAAATGATCCATTAGTCACATCTTCTATCAAACCTGAAGAAGTAAGACGTGTAATGGGGGAAAATGGCAAATTTTGCATTTTGTCATTGATTAATGAAAACTGACATAAGTCACAGACACTTATACTAAATCACTCAAAATAATTATTGGCTGCTTAAAATGGTGTTATGGTGAATAAATAGTAATTAAAAAAGGCAGTGTCTGACCAAGGCCTATAATCCATTTCTTCAAATGAGATAAAATTAAACATGATGCAGTGAAGCCTTAACTCATCTTTAAGGAAACTGGCAGGTCCTATAAACTTTTTACTAAAACTGATGTAGCATCATTTGTGTTGAAAAGAATTATTTTAACCAATAACATATGTGTATATAAAGAAACAAAAATTCAATTAGCATCTTGGACCTATCTTTCATTTCCTTCAATGCAGAAATTTCAAGAAACAAATTGTAAATTTAGAGGTAGGAATTGTTTAAGAGATGGCAATATCAGCTGACAGAAAAGTCTTTGCTTTCTATATTCTGCTATAGGATATATTTTACATGAATTCTGACAATCACCACATTATTGATATGTTTTTACACCTTTACACCATTTATTATCTGATTTACATATACAATATGGCAGTTCATGTCCATGGACCATAAATTGTGTTTTCTCATGGTTTAAAACTGATATTTCTGTGACTTATCTATTTACTGCAATAAAGTATTTATTTCTTTTTTAACTTTTCCCAGTTTTAAGAATGATATAACTGTGTTGGAAGATTGCACAGATGCAAGACTTTTTCCCACTACGTAGGCAGAAAAAGTTCTGTATCTACTTATTAATCACCAATTTTTAACACAAGATTCTTAGTGTATTAAATTTTATATGCTTTAACTGTGGCAGTAATAGAATGCCAGCACTCTTGCATAGATAGTAGTTTTTCTGTGGCTGTCTGAGAAACTCCTGAGTTTCTTTGATTTTACTTTTGCTGTTGGATTATTTTTCTTAAAACTCTGCTAAGTTTGGAAACTGTAAACTATAAATACTTGCAATATGTAGTCCTTAAGGATACACAATATTAAAAATTAAACCCATCTTTATTTGCCATTCAGAAACAAAGACTGTCTAAAGAAAATGTAGAATGGAATGACTAAAATTACAGGCCTGACAGAAATAGCCAGAATGAAAAGTCCTGTGAAAAGGGAACATTTACTGGAACTCATGGGGAGACAATGGAAATACAATAGCAGAAATGCTAATAATCCATGCTTTTGTCCTCTGTAAGGATATAAATGTTCTTCCACTTGAAACAAAACAATACAGACCTTTGATTTCTCCTCTGACAAATTGATTCACTCACAATGTTTTAAGTGTAATAAAAAGAATTTATGGGAATTTTTCTGTTATTCACAAAAAAAATGTAGTTATAAAGGCAAACAAATATTACAATTCTAAGAAATAGGATATAGTGACCATGAAAAGGAGCATTTTACATTTTCCACTTAGACAAGTAGAAATTTCCTAAACCTTGTATGACTGCTACCCACCATTTGCTTGCACATTTGCTTCCATGAGAACTCTCACAAGTTCAGCAACTGTGTTGCCAAACTGATGCAATGCCATCTGATCCAGGCAGCTCCTGCACTGCTACCAGGGGAGCCAGGAAGAAACTTACTTTCACAATCAACCAGTCCAATAAGACAATTCACACTAAAGGTTTATAGTCCTTACAGGTAATTGGTTTTGGTTATTTTTCATGGAAATTATTGATATATGGAAAGTATTTTGTAAAAAAAAAAAACCATTATTTGGCTCCTCACAATGCATGCATGGACATGTACATAACTTATAACATCTTATAACATGAACTCATTATTTATGTCTGTTGTTATCTCTTAATATAAGTTAATTATTAGGTTTTTTTTTCACTTATTACTCTGTAAAATATGTACTATTCAATATCAGCTTCTTTTAAAAAATGAAAAAAATTTGTATTCATCAAAGTTCTCTATCTGTGAGAAAGTAGCTTTCTCTCACACTGTTCACTTGCAATTTAGTTAAACACATTTTATTCTCAGACAAATGCTTAAATCTTTCTTTCCATTCAAGTTAAAATTAACATGCAAGTAGACGTCTTAGTGAAGTGGTGACAGACAAATATCTTTAATAAATGTCTGCTAAGAGATTTCATTTTTGTAGGACCAAAAGTAGGTATGAATATAAATGTCACACGCCAATGTTTATTGCCAAGCTTTAATATGGAGAGAGAAAGCTGAGAGACAGTGTAGGTGTCTACTGAAAGTCAAAATAACCTCAATGATATTTCCATATGAGTTAGTAGACAATATTATCTGTGGAGCTACATCAACTACTGATGGGATCATCATTAACTACTAAGTTTGTTTGGCAAAACTTTTTTTTTACATAAAAAAAAAAAAAGCACCAGTTTTTGACCATTGTTTTGAGGAAGGAGGATGAAGCAAGTTCTGAATATGATAATTTCAAAGCTGAAAATGTATACGCAAAGAATCCTACATTATATGGTCTGGTCTCAGAGACACTGAGACCAGAGATTTTTCACTGGTCCAGAGATTTTTCAGAAAAAATGTGGTCTTCATTATCAATTTTTAGTACTGTTATCAGCTAGAATATGATTAATTTATTCAAAAACTGTTTTCCTCATTTTCAAAGGAAATACACTGCACAGTATTTTTGAAGAAAATTCCAACCCTTGATTTTCCTTAGTTCATACTGGGTATTGAATCTGAATGATTTGGGATAAAAAAATTTCATTAGAAAAAAATATTTATGAAAGTTCATGTCAGAGAAATATTGATTTCTATATCTAAATTATGTCCTGTCCAACTGCATGGTGTACATTTTCTAATTCTCTGGACATCATGAAATATTTAACCTTCTCACTCACTGTATCATATGGTGTAGACACTCAAAAAGAATTCATCAGTTTCCTAAAGGAATTGAGACCTTGTGAAATTCATATATACTACTCACACTTCTAAGAATTCAGAAACCTAGTTCCTAGTACAGAAATCTTAGATTTTAGAGGCAAATTCCTTTTGTAATGAAACCAAGCTTCTCATATAAAAGATTTTTGTAAGAGTTTATGATAGAACTTTGCTACTGAATTATATTATTTAACTTAGGAGAGTGTTTCATTGAAAATATTCTCTATTCTACTCTATTCTAAGAAATTCTAAGTAAATCTAAGAAATTCTGTTCTATTATAAGAAATACAGAATTGAGATTTTCAATATCCACTTTCAAGGATAAGAGTACACCTAGATTCTAGAGTACATTTGTGTTTGTACAGTCTATGACTCGAGTCCTGTACATGATTGCAATGTATATATATAACTCAAGAAGATGGAAAGTGGAAAGCTATGAAGAATAAGACTCATTATATAAATTAATTTTCATTGAACTGTTGAATGGTTCTCTGAAAACATTCTTTGCTCAGTCCTGGAAACGAAGGAGAATATACTCTTGGGGAAGTACAAGGAAACCCTTGGATTTGTTTGCCTCCAAGCATGCGGAGTCATTATAAGTGGGAGATTAATTATGTGCACACATTAAACACAGATAGCTGAGCTTTGTAAAGGAGGAAGTCTCAAAAGAATAAACACGAGGTCAAGAGGATTCAAAGCAACACCAAAGATTCTTCATGACAAATATTGCACTCTATATTTGCAGCCAGCAGCTTCTCCACTGTGGAGAGTTTTCAAGCTAGTAAAACCACATCTCTCCTGTTGTAAGCCTACACCAATGCCTCCCTTGGTCCCACCATACACTTGACCCTGCTGATGTGTAAGGGGCATTTAACCTTTTTTGTGAACTGCAGGACTTGTCACTAAAGACCTGAGGAAACTGGTGGATTGATGCCTTCATAGATGTGTCTTCAATGTTTCCAGTGATTTAGACATAGATGGTCTATCTCACATCTAAAGCTTTGCGGCAGAAAGATTTAGCAATTAAATGGCAATCAAACTTATAGATTTATTAGAAAGTACTGGTAGTGAGTAGACAACTACATAACTGGAAACAATAACCAAGTTTTCAATAATTTTAGTGAAGCTTGAATACTGACACGGACAATATTTTCCTCAATATAACACTAATTTAAGCAGTTAGTAGAGGGAAAGTCTGACAAATTTTGTTACAAAACCTACCTGAAATCAGGTTGATTTTTAAAATCCTTGGCAAAATAATTAGGCTTCTAAGGGATGATTTCTGGTGATCCTTGTTTAGTTTCTATAGAACCATAACAGAAACCAGTACCAAATTATTCTTTGCTGTACGTTTACACCCTAATTTCAAAAACTCAGCACTGTGTTCTGTCCAACAGCCTACACTTCATATTTAAATACCATGACAATTTTGTTAACATTTTAAAACCATCTCTGATAATAATGATGGACACTTAAAGATATTTTGTCTTCCATAACTGTATGAGTCTGCATTACTGCTGCTTATTTTTCTTTATCACAGTAGAAAAGGGGGATTGGCTTTTAGGTTAATATTTGGACTATACAATCCTTGTAATACTTTTGCTAGCATTCCTGGCTATAACAATCCAACAAATAGATAAATATATAAGAAACTGAGAGAGAAGAGATGCAATCAGACACAGCAAATGAAGTGAGAGGCATATTCCATCTTCTTACAACTTCTTTAGGACCATAGTAAGATACAAATTAAAAGAAAAAAAATCAACAATTGAGAACTACAAAACGTTCTGAATGAAAAAAAAATAATGTTGCTAATTTTTTCTTTATCACAGTAGAAAAGGAGGATTGGCTCTTAGGTTAATATTTGGACTATACAATCCTTGTAATACTTTTGCTAGCATTCCTGGCTATAACAATCCACCAAATAGATAAATATATAAGAAACTGAGAGAGAAGAGATGCAATCAGACACAGCAAATGAAGTGAGAGGCATATTCCATCTTCTTACAACTTCTTTAGGACCACAGTAAGATACAAATTAAAAGAAAAATATCAACAATTGAGAACTACAAAACATTCTGGATGAAAAAAAAATAACGTTGCTAATATATTTGGCTTTTTCTCTGTTCTGACTAATGAACTCTGTGACTGTGTACACATGTATAAGTTCATAAACATACACAAAAAGGGAAACAGCTACTGTAGAGCAAGGCTCAAATGCTATTCCCCTCTGCATGGTTTGTAAGAAAGTTGTTTTGCTAGTCAGTCACATCATATTCAGTGTTCCCTAAGACTACAGCACAAGGCTGTGATTTTGGCACAGTGTTTGTAGTAAACTTCATGACTGGGTGAAAAACCCAGTGTGGATGGAAATGTTCTCAATGGTACTTCCTGCATAAGTAACAATTCCTAACCTGGTTCTTTATGTCTTAAGTTTTATATTGTTGAAGGGTAATATTAGAGCTCCTTCCCATAGTCCACTTTACCAGGTGGAACTACTTTACCCATGGTCATCTGCCACTGACTAAATGACAGAGTGACTAATAAATAAAGCAGAACTATTCTTCTAGTATATGAAAAAGGAACTGCTGAAGAAGCTGGGCAAAGTTTGCTACTACCAGAAGAAATGCATAAAAAATATGAATCCTTCAATAGATTTACTGTCCTAATCCATCCCTGTAAGTAATTTTTATTAAACAAAACCAACTGAAAATTACTGATCTTGTAAGTCTGATTACATATTCCATGGGCAAAACTTTACCCTTTGTTTTAGTGTACCACACACTCAGAATTGCCAGAAGCTGCATGTTGGCTCAAGGGTAGAATTTAGCAGTTGGGATCTAGAGCGGGTGGTCATTTTATTAAATGCTCTGTTAGAGCCTCAATTTGAAGTGTCAAAGCATATCTCAGGATTATAGCACTACAATGCCCATCAAGATCAACAGGATTTTCATGGATATCGCCTCACATAGTGCTTCAAAAGTCTGCCTTTGGCTTTCCAAAGCAGGAAAGGGTACGTTGATTCTACTAATGGTAATTAATAAAACATTATAAAATAACATTGTTAACTTAGAAAAAAAATCAGTCCTAAGACTTTTGACTTTGAAGATTTAGTTGACATCATTTGTGGCCCAAGCAAAGAGCAGAATACTGTAAATCAGAAAGAGATGACAGAGGAATAATAAATAAGGAAGAAGAATGTAACTAGACAGAAAATATAAAGAACATTTTAAAGACTAATAAATGACAAAGGAAGTTCAATGCAGATAAATGTAGAACAGTGGTGACTTTGATGAGTCTTTATAACACAACTATGCATGCATTATAAAATAGGAAGAACAAAAAATGTTCAAGAGTCAAAAGAAAACTATGTGTCATTGATGTAGAAAAGGAAAGCTCAAAGTCTTAACACATGGATGAATGATGACTTTGAGAGTCTTTATGACAGGGGTCTGCTTTTTGTAAAGTAGAAATACGAGAGAGTAGGAACTAAAAAAAAAATGAGGGAAAAAATATTAATTCTACATGAACTCTAAAGTATGAAAGAACCACAGCAATGTTTCTGTAGAGGAAAAAAAAATAATGTAGATGAATTGGTCTCACTCCATTTCTAGCACTGATCTGACTGTGCCCATTACACAAAAGTAGTATTTATAGGAAGGATTGCCTTCTGTTTGGCCACTGTGCAGTGATTATTTCTCAGATGTTTATTTTTCATGAGCAGTAAAAATGCAGTGACAATGACAATAATGTTCACACAGAAAAGACACAGATGGGGAAGAAAATATGCATGAATATATAAAAAGGTACAAAGGAAAGAAGAGGAAGAAATCAGAAAGCAAGCAGGATAAAGAGACAAAGAAACGGAAGAGAAGATGAAGCAATGTTGATATTATTTACTAGTAAAAATTCAGGGTGAAAAAAGGAAGAAAAGTTAAAAATACACAGCTTAGTCTTGGATTTCCCTACTTTGTTATGAAAAGAGCCAGTAAAGAAAGAGATATTCTGGGCCTACTGCAAAATGTGTACTTTCCAGAACATATCTACAGTGATGCTGAAATCAAGGACTGCTTACTTTAGTATCACACAACTGACCACTGGAGCCAGATGTTGTTCCTTGCTGCACTGTGGTTGCATGTCCTCCCTCCTTCCTAGGCTGTTGCTCCCTCCCTTCAGGGTATTTAGCAATAAGGAACAGGGGCAGCCAAATTGCATATCTAACCTGTAAGATTCCTGATATCCAAAGTGACACTTTTTTTTCTAGTGAATCTCCAGCTATGTATAGTACCATACAAAAATTTCAGTCAGGCATTTCTCTTCCTTCAGCCCTTCTCACCACTGTGGAGGCATATGGTTGAACATCTGAAGACCATGAAGATCACTGAACCCAAAATAAGACTATTTTTTGGAGTAGCTAGGCTGATGTGTAATTTGATGCTCCTCTCCGTGGGGTTTTGATGTCAGACTGGTACCAGACCAGATAAATAAGCTCAAAATGCAACTTCCAGATTGACTCCTTTCAATCTTACAGGTGCAGAAATCCCATGTTGCCCATAGCAAAGTCAGAAACTGCTTGGCCTTCAAAGAAATGGTGCACTTACACACATGACCAGAGTACACCTCAAACAGCTGGAAATTCTAAATGTAAGATGCTGGCATTTCTAGAAGCACAATTCCTTTGAGGTATCTAAAGAGATCTATGTAGGGGTGTAAGTTTGGATGTAGGCATCTCAGCTCTAAAAGTATCCCATTCTAGGCTCCTGAATAATTTTAAGAAATTCACAGCTAAAGAGGATACTTTTTATCTGAGAAAGCTCCTATATCAGTTTCCTTACAGAATCAAGTAGATCTTGCAAATTCATTTGCATTCTACTTCTTTTTTTTTTTTTTCCCATAATTATGAGAGATGAAAATATCTGAAATGAAAACTGGATTTCTAACATCATCACATGACTCAGGGGCAAACTTGCTTTTCTTCTACCACAATCTAACTCTGGTTAAGATTCAAAGAAAATTGCCTTACTGAAGCTATACAAACTAGACTGCACTACAGTTCCATTTTGACAGAGTTGTTTTTCTGTTGAGTCTGGATCAGTGGTGTTTTAAAAAAAATTGGGTGCCCTTAGTGTATACTATCCTGGATTCTAAAATATTTACTAGGGATTCTGTGTGCTTTATTTGCCCTGGAGTATAGCTGGTAAGCTTTGGTTCCAATTTTTTAATGATACTACCACTCCTGCCAGTAATTTTTATACCAGCTGCACTGGACTAATTATGTGGTTTTCTCAAAAGTCTATTTTTGAAATAATTATGGCCTTTGAGCATGTAATAGTAAGCTTTGGGTAGGCAGCAGTAAAGAACTTTCTGTTTGAGAGAAAAGGATAAAAAAGTTGACATATCCTTGTTACATCCTCAATTTGAATGCATATTACTCTACACCACCTCAGGGTGTCTATCTAATAAACATTCCTTCATATTTATGTCCATGTTCTTTTATTTACATTTATATATGTCTATATATATTTCTCGTTAACTGCATTTTGCAAAGCTTTGAGTCAAAGGAAATAAATACTATGTATTATTAACTGTACAGTAATCATTACTGGTGGATTATGACCAGAAGTTTCTCTTCTCTAATCTCCTTACTGCCCTAAAATTGCTGAAGAGCTAGGTCTGGTACCCATGCATCCTACAGGGTCATGTTAAACACAATATGAGGCTGTCTTTGGACTGAAAAAAAAATGGTGAATAGTCTGCTTAGTTGGTGGCTTCTGTTATTTTATAGAAATTAAGTGAAATATTGAAAATTATGATGTTTGTAAAGGTTTATTCAGGGGCATGTCTAGGGGTACATTTTAGAGCTTTGAGCTGATCTAAGCCACATGACTCTTTTAAAGTTAATGAGAAAGTCACAGCTAGAATGGCATGTGATAATCTGAAAATTTACCCCTTACTGCCTCTTTAGATTTTTCTGTGTCGTATGTTATGGTAATAAATGGTTCTCAGCATGAGGTTGATTGAAAGGGCTATTGCTGCATGAAAGAAAGAACTTGTCTTTTCTTCATGATCTCTGAATAATGTTATTAGCATATGCAGGGTCAGCTCTGAGCATCAGCAGCCTTTGTGACCAAGGAGCCTGGAATTACATTGGTGTGAGTGAACTTAAATATACTTTCATAATTTGTCTTTTCAAGCTGTGTCTCTGAAAAGGAATTGAACAAATATACGGTCTTATTTCTGCATTACTGTTGGCTGCCTTTACTGTGCCTCTACCGTGGGAAGTTTCAAGGCCTGTACTTTCTAAATTATCATAAAAAGCCCTCAGTCTTGAAGAAGTCTAGAGAATATATGAAACTGAATGGAACAGCAGCTAAAAGACTCTAGTCAGAAAGTTTTGTTCTGTATGACTGCATATAACTACTTTTGAACAGTTATTTTCAGTACTAATCTTGATCATCAAAGTAGGGAGGATCCAAGATTCATCCATGTATGTGAAGAAAAAATGCACAGTTAAAGAGGTTCTTGATTTCCTTTATTTCAAATGTTTGAAAAATAGTCAAGATGAGTAAAATTGCCATTCTCCAAAATACTACTGCTTTGTCATAGATTCTTTGGGTTTTTTTTTGGTCACCAAACTAGTTTTAAATAGAAAAGAACAGAGGTAAATTAATGAAGGGACAGTTTGATCAATTCTTGTACAATTTAAGGAAAGCCTACTAATTTAATAAACAGCAAAGAGAGGAGAAACAACAGAAGGTAATTGCAGGAGAGAAATTCTGGTTTTGGATCTAGAAACAGCTATTTAATTTTTTAATTATTTATTATCTAGGCCTAGCTGCAAAGATTATGAAGGCACTGTTCTAGAAAAATCTGATTACAGAGATACTACACATTAAGAAGCAACATTCACCACTCTAGTCCTCTGAACTCTTTTTAACAGAAGCATATAATCATTAGGGTTGGAAAAGACCTTTAAGATCATCAGGTCCAACCATCAAGCTAACACCATCATGACCAATAAACCATGTCCTGAAGTACCACATCCACAGGTTTTTTGAACACCTCCAGGGATGGTGACTCCATCACCTCCCTGAGCAGCCCGTTCCAATGCCTCACCACTCTAAACCTTCCCTGGAGCAACTTCAGCCCATTACCTCTTGTCCTATTGCTATTTGTTTGGGAGAAGAGACCAACACCCAACTT
>NW_008606152.1:0-22914 GCF_000691845.1 Merops nubicus | reverse complement strand
CCTTCGCTGGACCTGCTACAGCACCTCCACGTCCTTCTTATCCTGTGTTGCTCAAAACTGGATACAGTACTCAAGGTGCAGTCCCACGAGTGCTGAGTCCAGGGGCATGATCACCTCCCTGCTCCTGCCAGCCATGATATTTTTGACACAGGCCAGGATGCCATTGGCCTTCTTGGCCACCTGGGCACACTGCTGGCTCATGTTCAGCCAGCTGGCCACCAACACCCCCAGGTCCTTTTCCAACAAGCAGCTTTCCAGCCACTCCTCCCCAAGGCTGGAGCGTTGCCTGGGGTCGTTGTGACTGAAGTGCAGGACCTGGCACTTGGCTTTGTTAAACCTCCTAGAGCTGACCTCAGCCCATCAATGCAGCCTGTCCACATCCCCCTGTAGAGCCTCACAACCCTCGAGCAGATTAACACTCCTACTCACTTTTGTATCATCTTCAAACTTGCTGAGGGTGCACTCAATCCCTTCATCCACATCATCAATAAAGATGTTAAACAAGACTGGTCTCAAAACTGAGCCCTGGGGAATGCTGCTTGTGACCGGTACCTGTCTGGATTTAACTTAGTGTGGTTGTGGTATCACAATTGAAACATAATTCAGTGGAAGACCTGATTTTGGGGAATGTTCTCAGAATACTGTTTAAAATACCAGTTTACACAGTGGGGGGTTGTCTTACTGAAATCTACAGCTGCCTAAACCTGCAGCTGGCCCAGAATTAAGGTGAATTAAAAGTGTTTTGTTTTGTGACATTAAAATTGAGCTTGCACTACCAATTAATTTGTGTTTCCATACAGCTTTGCATTCAAAACTTGAAAGCATTCTTAATAAAAAAAAAAAAAAAAAAATGTTGAATGAAGAAGCAAGTAAAAAAGATTTTAACTTAGGAATATGAATTAACTACTGTTACAAAAGACACTTTAGTTATGTATAATCTAACCATATGAACCAGAATTTGCTCTGGACAGCTACGACTAACAACATTTGCTTTTAAGAAAAGTGCTATTGCCTAAAATATTAAAACATTATACTGGAAGAATTTTTGCTTTTCTATCTAATACAATCCTTTACTCCTGTGAAAATAAAAAGAGATAAAATCAATATAAAAAATTAATAAAATTTGAGGGTTTTTTTCTTAACAAGTTAATGGTGTCATACCTGTGACTTGCTCACATGAGGTCTCTTCCACTATCCTCTCTTTTTACATATATGTTACACCTTTGAGATCATATACAAGGTCATATGGATTGCATTTGTATTTCTTATTTGAATCCAGAAGACAGTTGATTTTCATTCTGAATAATACTGACCACTAAAGTATTGCTGCTTTGGTGGCTTCATTATTTTCACAGTCTCATCTAGGTATAGTATGCTTGAATGAACACCGAGCATACTGTCAGTTACAGCTTTGTAAACCCCTTAAAATATCACAGCCCTGAAATGTATTCTCAAATGTTCAACCCAACTCACCAAAGATCTATACAGAAGATACTTTTTTTTTTTTTTTTTAATTACAGATCTGTTATTAAGTTTCAGTTTGTTAAGTGTGAACATATTACTCACAGCACCCTGTCTATGACAGTAATGTTAGGCATGTGTTCCTGTCATTGCAGGTATGTTTTAGCTGATCACAAAAGGTCACGGATTATGATGACACTGCTCTGTCCTACACTATGAATAGTTATGCTTTACCTTGGGCTTCTTTTCTGCTTCTAACTCACTACAAGGAAACATAAAAATATTTTTAGGATCGCTGTATGGCTTCAGTGACTGCACAAGGCACACTTTGTTACTTCAGAAGACAAAGAATTAGTTTTCATTTAGAAAATGCTAAAACTAAAAAGTATTCTAAAGTTACAAGTCCAGTTACAGTCACACACGTCAGCTTCATTACGAAAGCCATCTCACCAAGTTAGCACAGGTCTGTTCTTGGAGTAATAAGTGCACTCCAGGGAACACATAAACTAGCTTGAGGAGGACCTGTTCTCACTTTTATCTAGAATCTTAGTCAACTAGAAACATTTTCATACTGAAGATGAGTTAGAAGTTTGGAGACATGTGTCTTAACTTCTCAAAGTGCTTACTAGCCTAGAATCTGCTTGTTTCTGTGGCTTCCAGTTTACATGGAAAGCAGGCAATCTGAGCTTGAGTCTTCTCAAGACACAGGTGAAGTCAACATCTTTCTAAACAAACAATTGTTTTCTCATCTCTTCAGCTGCAGAAATTATTTTAGTGAATTAATTAATTTTTCTGAAATCTTGTGAGAATTGGTTGCTGTCAAGTGTTGTATGGATTCCAAGGAAAATTAGAAAACCTGTTTTCCAGTGTTTCTGTAGACCAAATTAAATTAGTTGCAATATACTTTCAGTTTTGATCAAACATCATACCTCAGTGCAGCTGAATATCACAGCAATTCAGTAGTGTCTTATTTACTCATAACCTGCAATTTCTTGTGTTCAAGCAGACCCTTAACAAGTTGTAAACTTGACAATATACTTAAAAAGCACTATTTTCAAATTCAGACTAACCTTAATTTGATTCAATATTATTTTAATAACTATGATTTAGCATATGCTTTTTTGTCAACGGGAATTTCATGATGTTTTTTAGCTAACAGATTTTAGTGAGCTTTCTTGAATACTAAATTAGAATGCCAAATTGCAGGAGATTTGAAGATCTATAGATGTCTGCCATTTAGACTTTAAACCCTAGTTTCAAAAAAATGGTGATAAGCTAATAAGTTCAGTCTTGTTAATATTGAAAGTACTAATCAAAAGTACCTTATTAAAATGTATTTATGTGCAGAAACCATAGCTGCAGTATTGCTATCAAATACACTACACTGTTTCAAAAGTACTTTGTCCTCTTGTGTATCTCAGAAGCTTACAGAGACATAACTGTCTTCCTGGAAAATAATGACATTTTCTCTCAGTCTTTATTTTTTTAAAACCCTATTTTTTTAAATTTCAGTTAGAGGCTTCTATTCCAAAAGTTAATGCATAAGTACATTCACATTATAACACAATACACAACACAAATTCATGTTAACAAGTGTTCCTGCTCTTGAATTTGTGTTAAAAATACCCTAAACCACAAACACACTAACCCACAAACTTCAGGGGTTTGTCTTTATAGTCTTCAAGATTTTTTCTTTGAAACTGTTTGGTCTTGGTTGTGTTATTTTGCATTTAGCAGCATGTTATATAGAGTAGTATATAATAATCAATGCAATAAGATACAAGATGAAATATTGACCAAAAAAACCTTTTTTTTTTTTTTTTTCCTGTCAACTATTTGTTTGGCTTGGGAAAAACAGATAAAATTTGAGTTTAAAATGCCATTGTCTGTTGAGGATGGAAATCAAATTGTGTTTAGTCTTCTCACCTTCATGTTTGCTCCATTTGAACTTAAGCGTGTTTAAAAGACACAATTTGGTTCCTTGTAAACAGATTTAATAATTATATGGCCAAATCTTTCTTCTCTGCTTGACTCTTTTGTGTCCTTTTTTTTTTTTTAACATTGAAATCTGAGGAAACCCTGAATGAGGTGAGACAGCCTTTGCTTTCTACTTTTATGTTAGTTTGACCATCTCCTTCTGATCTGTGAAACCACCAGAACACAAGGGATTTTTAAGCTAGTTATGCTTAATATATTAAGCAACTTCTCTGTCTTTGCAGAGTCCATGAAACTCCCTTTCTTCAGCTGCAAGTCTGATGTCCTCCTGCATTTTCACTCACTAATCAGTTTCCTTGACTGTCCTTTCTCTGTCTTATTGGATAAAGAAGGGACTCATGCCAAACTACTTTATGGTGAAATGTGATTTTCACAAGAATATTCCCTTTGGTCTTCAGGGCATAAGTGGATACAGAAGAGCTACTATCATACCTTTAATAAACTTGTCTTTGAAATTATTCAGTTATGTCATGTGAATATACCCTTGTGTCTGTAAGGTTTTAGTAGAAATAGAAGAGCTACTACCACATCTTTAATAAACTTGCTTTTGAAACTACTGAATTATCTCCTTTTCCAGTGTGTAATGGTGCTTAAACATGGAAGAAAATGCCTGGGATGATGTGTTATCCTGAAGAATGGATTTCCAGCATAATCTAGTCAGCATGTCCTCCCTTGGGCTTAGTGTCTGACAGTTTCCCTGGCTCTATGCTTGCTAGACCAATTTGTGTTCACTTGCTTTGCTTGAGGAGCTGGTGACAGTACTCCACAAAGACCACACAACCTTTAGTTTTCACACTTTGCTGGATCTGATTCAGGTTTGATTTATTCCACATAAAACTTACTGAGGCAGAGAATTTCTTATTTGTCCTTATATTTTAGTAATTCCACTGCTCCTTGCATTCACAAAGCATTTAAAAATTCTTTAAAATTCAGGAAAAATAACTCTAATATTGAAATATCACTGTCCTTTTATTTTGCAACCATTTGTCTTTGTCTGTTAGAGTTCTGTTGTAAAGCTACATGAATTAAGAAGAAATAGGTTTGTTTTGGTTTTTTTTTATTTTATTTTTTTTCTTAGTTTTAAATAGCATTTTTATTTTATATGGTCAACATACTCAACCACCCTGGTTCATTAGCATTGAGTGCAAGTTATAACAATGTTTTAAGTCATGTTATTAGCTAGCCTGCTTATAACAGTGGGGCCAGGTAACACACACAGCAATATCAACGTGACAACTCAGGCTTCAGTGAAAGAAATATCCTTACTATTTCCATAATTTCACAGATGACTTTGGAAGCCTGTGAAGTCACAGTATTCAAACCAGCTAGCTTATTGCCAGTTCAGCTATTTCTAAATGAATTACAGTCACACATGGACTAAATGAATATGAATCAGTACCATACAGTCTGCTAAAGAATTGTCCCATGCAGTATTTTGAAAGTATGATTAACAGATGTATATAGTTAGAGAGAATTATAAAACTTTTACTGTATTCTTTGAGATGATTGATATTCCTAGAGACAAGTGAATAGGAGAAAAGGCTTTGATTCTTTACTCCATAGCAGATGGGTGGGAAAGATGATAAGAAAATGAAAATGAAAGGAAGGATAAAAAAATGTAAAACAAAAAGAAGAAAAGTTGATCAAAGGAAATGAATACAGAACAACCAGAAGTTTAAGAAATCTGCAGCATTCTGGAAAATGAAAAAGTCACAATCAGTGCGGTTATTGGATTTACTTTTTTTTATTTGTTGAAGAAGCATTCAGGAAAGCAGATCAAGGAAGGTTTCAAGGCTGCCTCAGGAGCTCATGGAACTCAAACAGACATTTCCTTTGTTCTACATTTTGGACCTGGATCTAGTATGCACATTTAAGCATCCATTTTATCTAAATAAAATTGGAATTAACACAAATCACAGAGAGAAGAAGGTGCATCCCCCCTTCCCGTTGGTGGCCAGTTGTTCCTGCCCCTCTCCAAGCCTCTCCCATGCCTTTTATAATTTTTTTGGGGGGGAGTGCTGATGAGTTGGTTTTGATCTAGCTCACCATGCCTTTTGCTTTGAGATCTATGGCCAGATGTGGGAAGGAAGCAAGACCACTGACTGTTGTGGCAGTAAATACTTATTTATATTACTCTAAAATGGGAGTCAAACTACATGGCAAACACAAGAGGGAGTTCTCATATTGAACTGCTATAATATATAACCTTTACTACAAAATTATAATTCTTTAAATGATAATCAAATAAATTAAAAGGTCTACCATAAATATGTAACAGTTGTTAGAACAATATATATATGTATAGAATGTAAGGTACTTGTGCAAATCAGTAAGAAAGGGGCATTTCTATTTCCAATACCTTTCTGCTGAACAATAGTGCATCCACAAAGGAGAAATAGAAATAGCTTCCAATTAACCTTCAAGTCTGTAGTCCTAGATAAAATCCATCTCATTAATTCAATCTAAATGTCAATAGAAGTACAGTTTTTCTACTGAATCTTATATCTAAACTGAAAAAAAAAAAAAAAAAAAAAAGGTTGTGAATAGAGTCTAATGATGACAGAAAGAAAATGCAACTTCTGGGAGGAAATGGGATGATGTGCCAATGCAGTTTTCTCAGCTACTTCTGTGCCCATCTAGGACTGTCTAGCAGGATGCTTCCTTCTTGTTATATCTAGCATCCACCCCTCTCCTGGCAGTGGCCACACTGTCATATTTTCCACCTCCCTTCTCTGTCCTTCCCTGACCTCTCTGCTGTGCTCTCTGCCCCCCATGTCTCAGCTCTAAACTTCCCCTGTAAGACTCACAGGACTGATGAATAGTGTCTGCCTAACTGCTTCTAGTGTCCAAACATAGGAAACAAAATCTTTGGATGGGATGAATAGTGTAGGGTAGGGTTGCTTAGCTGATCCCAGGCACTTGAATTCCCACTGTCTTGTGGCCAGGGTAAGGGCAGTAGGGAAAATGGCTAGTAGTGTCACAATTCCTTCCTGTGGTTCTGGCTACATTAAAAAACCAAACCAAACCAAACCAAACCAACCTAGTGCTGACATCAGCTCTTGAAAGCACCCCATATCATGCACTGGGCAATCAAAGCAGAATAATTGTATCTTCCAAGGCAGTACATTTTAGTCAGACTTTTGAAACAGTTAATGAGGAAGTAAGCAAACAGCCTAGCTGAATGTTGCTCCAGTGTAACGAGAAATAAACAAAATTCTGCCTTAGCATATTTGTTTCAGGTGAAACAATAAAGAAGAAAGAAAATTGCTCGGGAGTTTTCTGTTCTATCATCAAGGTAGTACTCTTAATTGCATTTCTGTAGCGTTTGTTTCTTTTCTGTTTTATTAATTATCTGGTAAAGGAAACTTGCTACCACAAAATAACATACAAGCAGCTACATTGTTAGTGATTTTTAAAGTAACACTTGCGAATGTATCACAGGCTTCACACCAAATGTAGCTGATGTAGAGAGATCTTTCCTCTGTTTTCCTTAAAGTTTTAGACTATCTCTTAAATATATTTATTACTTAATGAGTGGCATAAAGGCACTTATTTGCACAGCTGGGATAATGTCTGTTCACAGGGACCCAGAGTGATATATTCTGCAATTGCAACTAATCTGTTTTGTCTAAGTGTTTGTTCTCAGAGGCCAATGTCTGTCTGGAAAGTTCTTGTGTGTTAGAATGAACGTTATTTCTTTCAGTGGTTTCTATTTATCACTGTGCTGTGGGACACTACTGGCAATTTAGAAAAGAATAATGCCCTCCAGGTTAGAGACCAACAGCAGGAGCTGCTCCCATAAAGACAAATGTACTAAAGATTTATCTGTTTACCTATGTAATTTTTCCCTCTTTAAGATACCGAGGGATTTTTCTGCATCATTTGCTACTGATTTGTAAGAGGTTGGTGTCTGAAATAAAGAAACATAGCACCTTAGCCTTCTCTTACCAAAAATTCCTCATCTTTTAGACTGTTTGAAGAGAATAGAAATTATTTTATAGTTACCTATATTTGCAGAGCTCTTAATGAAGCTACTAAAACATATAATTACCTTAGTGATCCTGGGTACATTAATGGTTTGATTCTCAGTTGGATTGGAGGGGCAGGGAGGGGAAAGCAGCTGTCATTTTTTCCAGGAGCTATCCCCAAGTACTAAAGATAGGCTGCACATTTAAAATTTCCACTTACAGAAAATAATGATAAAAGTCTAAGAATTAATGCTGTGTTGAATTAAGACATTCATTATAGACTTAATTTGGTTTTGTATACTGAGCTGGCATATAGAATCCTCATTAAATCTAGTGACAGGTCATTTTCAGCATATTTAGTTTTAAAGACAGCAATAAGAAATGATTTTAAGAAATATTGAGATAGTTTTTAAAACTCAGAGACATAGACATAACAATCAATCGTAGACTTTAAATTTGTTGGAACTGGAAGAAACACTATATGCAAAGAAACTTTAAAAAATTGCTTTAGGTATAACATTTTACGTAGGTAATTTTATGTGTATAAACTTGTATGTGTGTGTGGTGGCTATATGTTTAAAACTACATATAAAATATAAACAGATTTTTCAAGGATAATTAACATTATCACAGATATCTACTTAACTGGTGGAACGAGTCTCCATGTATTTTTACAGGAGATGTATTTCTGGGTGATGACTTCCAGTCCCAGATTCTGACATACAGCAAACGTGGCTAGTCAGTGTCACCAAAGATGTTAGTGGACAATCAAATTAAGAACTTACAAAATAAACCTGAACACTTTTCTTCTTTCATCGAGCCTACGCAGTGCACTATAGTGTACCTGAAATAGACTCTGGTTGTTCAGAAGTTGTTACTCAGCTGTGTTTTTCTAGTGAAGAATGAATTCTAGGGAAGAATGAGAGTCTTAAAAAGCCAAGTTTTGCTTTTTCTTGCACCTTTTGTGCCTATCCAATCTGATGAAAATCAATGTGGTTGCACATCTGTTACACAGTTCCGAATTTGGTCCTAAACTCATACAACAATCAGTGGTTGCTTTGTTATTTGCCTCTAGTAGTTTATATCAGAAGTGGTTTTCTGATTCAAAATCAAAGGCCTTAGCACAATGAAATCTTCTAAAATCTGTGTGAACAACTGCATCGAGCACCAAACAACAAACAGTTTTTTAAAATTGATGTGCTTTTGCATAACATTCCCTAATCTAGAGTACTTAATATTTTTTCCAGTGCAATGACTTAATTGATTTTATATCACTATGTTCTGTTGAATGATTTATGTTTAATTTCTTGCTGTCCAATTAACAGTATAATAGATTGTAGTTCATCAGGGATGCTATGTCTTGAGCAGAGTTATCTCTTCTGAAGGTGAGAGTCAGTCTTCATCAAGCCAGCTTTAAACTGATTCAGTCCTCAATATTTGACATCCCAGCTGTAAGCCTCCAAACTCCCTTTGCAATTTTTAATGTTATTCCAAGTGGTCCAAATACCATATCATCTTTATCTGGGTTATAGAACTTGAGAAATAAAAATCAGTAGAAGGTAGGCAGTTTTACTGATGAAATTAAAAACTATATGAAATTGATATTAATTTGGTTTTGGAAAGTAAAGTGAGGAAAGCATAATGTGATAAAAAGAGGACACTTTGTGTTTTTATGACTCCTCAAAAGTCTTCCTACAAGCATTTAAAAACAACAGCAACAACAACAAAACAAACAAAAAAAAGGATGTGATGATGATAGAAAAGAGGGCTAAGCTAGTACTGCAGAGGATTAAGAAACTTGTAAAAGGTACAGAAGCAGAAGGGATGATACTTTCTTTTAAATTAAGAATTTCACATGACTTTTAGTGAAATAATATTACAGAGACAGAATTCTACCGGGCTTTGTATTGAGGTTACCATTCAAACTTGAACATTTTGAGGGAAGAAGAGAAGGATGTTCATAATTTCTTCCAGGGAAAGGAGTCATTTGAAACTACAATTAGGGGAAAAAAAATTGGAAAATAAGAATATTTTAGACAAAGAGAGTAAATGATGAAGAGGGACAGAAAGACAATAGAGATAACCAGGAACATTCTTCATGACAGTGTAATGGAACTATCACTTGCTTTAAATAATAAATAGTTCCACAAACACTGAAACTAATAGAGTTGTGTTTCCAAATGATTTGTGTTTCATGGAATGGCTTTTTAAATGAAGTAAACTAAGCCTGCAGCATGTTTCCTGTGCTTATTAAACACTAGAGATCTCGTAAGTGGAAGGAAAGAGAGAGAGAGAATGAAAGTGAGATGGTATCTAATAAATTTCAAACTTTGATTGAAGCTTTTCCAAGAGTTAAAGCATTTATAACCTCTCTTGCCTATCTACACTCTTCAACACAAGAACGTGTGTATTCAGTAACAGTTCAGTTCATATTCTTGTCTTTCCCTCAGTATAGGTATCACTATAGCCTTCTTCCTGCCCCTAGCTAACTATTTTCACAGAACTTTTAAGAATGCAACAACTGAAAACTCTATCTTTCTATCAGATTCGATAAAAATTGGCCAGCCAGTTCAAAACTGCTGGAGAAGCAGGGACTGGCATGCTCTCACAATTGCACTGACTCCTGAACAGCTTGATTTGTATTAACTTTTTATTCAGGAAAAAAGGCAGGGAGGGGAGAACAGAAATCACCCTTTGGGAAAGTTTCACAAGCTGGTTCGTTTTTTTTCTTAAGAAGACTGAAAGAAAATTCTTAGTTTTGTGTGGCTTAGTTGTAGTTTATACCATGTCCTTCTGGTGAGCTGGGCACAGAGATTTCATTTTGAATCTGTTTAGCAAAGCATTAAGTTGTATCCCTGGCCAGCCAGTTGCCTGGTTCATGCTGTTCTTCCATTTTGTCTTACTGGGTTGTTTTACTACAAGTGGAAATTATTCCCTATACCAGACTCATGCTGTATCAAGGCATTACTTGTAACAAAGATATCTGCACATCCCAGGAGCCAGAATTTTCTGAGTGCATCTTGAGAGTACTACTCTAACTAGAAAGCTTGCTTCTCAAGGGAGAAAGAGAGCTTCCCACAGTGAAGTAGTAACTCTCATTACATAATATAGCCCAAGCAGAAAATGAAATATAATGATAGATCATTTGAGATCAGTTCAGTTTATTAGAAAGACAGCAGATGCAGGGGTGCTTGGCACTGAAAGGTGTTCTTCCCACAAGTATACTGCACACTCAGGCAGTGTACAAAGGTAGATGTAAGCCTTTCAGCTGAACTGGATGCAAGAGGACAGGGCACTGTGGTGGTGCCCTTCCAGCCAGTTGTTGACTGTGGAAGTGACCCCAGCAAATCTGATTCCCCACAAAGAGAATGGAAGTGCACAAGGTCTACAAGAGTGTTTCAGGCATCATGGCCATTGACACTGTTGTTTCCACCTGCCTTTGACACTCAGCTCCATTCTAGCTCCATTTTAAAACCTCTGCCTCTCTGTCTTCCTTCTGAAGCAATTTTCTGTCCTCCCACTTCTCCCTGTGAACAGGAGACTCTCCCTCCGTTGCCATAACAACAGACAGCAGCCTGGCCCTGGCTGGGCACTCCTGCCCTTTTCCTTAAAAATTCAGCCTCATGTAAAAACATGTGTCTCATACTCTCTCCAGAATTCTTCTCCCTCTGGCTTTAAGAGGAGAAAGACTCACTTTGCTCTGCATGTGGCCACTGTTCTATCCCATCCCCTCTCAAAGCATTGCTTTCACACTACAAGGAAACACGAATTTGAAACTTAATTACGCCCTGCTGAGCTTTCTACATGAGATACTCAGAAGGGCATGACACTTTGCAAGCTTCACTGTGCAAGTATGTTTATCTTCACCATCCTGGTGCTCCTCTCTGCAATCACCATGCCACAAGAATACCACCTGCACCAGATGTGGACTGATGGGGAAGCACAGCTCTCCCGGACAAAAGGATAAGGAAAGTAGCAAGAAACCCTTCCTCTTTCCTCAGCTAATCCATCAGACTACAAGAGAGCAGTTTGGTCATGATTATCCAGCCATTGACAATGAACATATCATATAAGTCTGCAAAACATCTGTGCTGTTTAATTTTGAGTCTTGTTTTAATGGGGATTTCTCACCTGAACACCCACTTAGACACAAGGCTATAGGGCTGTATAAGAATATTTCATTTTATTTTTTTCTAATCTTGCAGCTTATGTAAATATCATTCTGACACACATAATTTAGATGTTAAATGGGCTTTCAGGTAAATTCTTGTTTCTGGAATGCAATCATGCCAAAATGCTGATGGGGAAAGTTATCTTTGGCCCATTTCACTCATTCTGTCCTCTCACAGTGTACCTGGCATTATCTTCACAGCCAAATTTTTGGAAGCCTCCAGGCCTTGGAGTACTCATCACAGCATAGTGTGTACAAGCTAGCTGGAAAAGCAGGCAGACAACATCAGTATCACAGAACCTACTTTTCCCTCACAATTTGGACAGCAAACGTTTTAGAAACACTCTAATGTGCCAAGGCCCAGATTTTATCGGCATGGAGTTCAGTTCTTTATTGTATCTACCTGCTACCCAAGACACAGGATCTCTAGGTCACAGAGAGATCTGGACAGAGCAGGAGCAGCAGAAAAGTTACAAACTTTGGTTGGATTTTTTTGCCAATTTTAAATTGACAGTTAGCTCCACGAATCTTTGATGAAGACTTTCATGTACCTCAGCATCCTCTGCTACACATACATCTTGCAGGAAATGGCCTCTGTATGTAAAGTACATCTGATTAGCAGCTGCACAGATGTCTGTCCAGCTACAGCTCTCCATTCTGTGAGAGTGTGCCTCCAAAAGTTGTAAGAGATGTGTCTTATGCTTTCTTCATAAACCCATTAAAGATTGAACTTTACAGAAACACAACTCATCAGCACTACCTGTTTCTGTAGTGGCAGATTAAATTGCAGGTGGTTCTCCAACCTCCACATCATACTTTTTGGATAAAGAAGATTGTATCCATAATGACTGCTACTGGATGATGGGAACTGACATAGAGGAATGCTGGATAAAATAACAGTTTACCCCACTACAGTATCCTAATAATCATGAATCCCAAGGAACTATTGAAGAAACATTGACCTTAGGAGGATCTAAAAGTTCTGGTACAAAAGGAGGAAAAAAGGTATATTGTTGAGAAATGTGTTCTCAGTGTGTACTTAGGAACTGAGAAATGGCAGTGCAAGTTACTCCAACTGGAAAGAAGAGTTTAATTCCCAAGACTTAATGGCAGACCTTCAGGTCATCTATTTAAGCAGAATCATGAGAGAAGGAAACATGCATGAGAAATATACATAGCTAGCCCACAAAGATTGTGCAGACAATTATTCTGTTCAACCACATTCCCCTGGTGAGATATCCAGTTTGTTTTCCGGGATTATAGGAGCTTAGAAGACAGCAGAAGATGGTTTGTTGCAGTCTTTTTTTCAACTAAAGAGAGGCGTTTTTTTTTTTTAATGTTTTGGTTTGTGTCCATTCTTTCTGCTGAGCATTTCATACTCAGAGCTCTCTTACTCATTTAGCCAGCTACAGGTTTTGTAACATTAGAAACATTAATTTCTAACACTCTGGCATTAACATTACTCTGCCTTAGTGGAGTAGCATCTGCTACTGTTAGAATAAGGCAAAAATCTCAGTGCTATGGCAAGCTACTAGGGAGTATGTTATGGGGACTCTTAAGGGATTAGTTTGGAGACCTCAAAGTGACTTCTGTGCTACTTGAAGCTACATCAAAAAAAAAAAGAGAACTGAGTCAAAACATTTCTGTCTCCCAAAATGGGTCTGACAGTCCTGCTTCATTCAGCATCTAAGTCCTAAGCACTGTTAAAGTGAGCTTCTATTGCTGATAATAATGTTTAACAGGGCTTCTTTCAAAGCTTCTCCAAACCTATCATGTCTAGTTCTCACTGAATCATCTATGATCACTATTTTATCTCAAAGTCTTCAACTTCAGTTTTAGAAAAATGAAATGTGATTGTTGCACCATTTTTACTTCACAACAGGAAAGAGAGAGTTCATTTGATGTTTCAACACATTAATAATGCAGAACAGGTAGCAAGGAGCAAAAACAAAGGCACAAAGACTTAATCTAAAAAACAGACACAGGTAAAGTGCAAATAAAACTGTAAATAAGCATTTTTTTTCCATTCTTCTTGTATTGATTGATTGGGCAAACAAAACTCTGGGAAGAAATTATGTGGGCTGAACCATTATTTCTTTTCTAAATAATAATAATAAATATAATAATAACAGTTTCAGTGCAAAAGGTATAACTCTTTTTCTAAACTGAAATATTCTACTTTTAAGATAAATAACAATTTTGATTTTTAAAAATGGAGCTTTTGAAGCAGACTACAACTGCTTTCAGCATATGTCAAAACAGAATTCTCACGTCTTTTTATCCAAAAATAAACTGTGGCAATTTGTTAATCACTTGTCATCTCTGCTGACTAAGGAAATTTGCAAACATACGCTTGGACAAAATGATACAAAACACTTTGTTCTAGTATTAAAGACAGTGAAAAAGAAGAGGCGAGGGAAAGGGCTTTGAACAGCTCCAGTTTGATTTACTTGTCTGCACTTGATTTGGATTTTCAGTCATGGATGACATGAATTTTCCACTTGCTGTTAATATATACCATGTCTCATACCACACTCATCAACAGTTCATTAAGTTGACTGGCCTCCAACTTACCTGTCACCCATCACAATTAACTACGGTCACTGTCACAAACAATATAATAGACACACGTGTGCTCAGACAGTCCTAGCTGTGATGTGCATATGTCTCATTTGATGAACCCAGCTGAACAACAAGGCTCTTGAAAAAGTGTTCAATACAGTGACCTGAACCAAATATAATGTTTAACCTGTTTATGAGTGGATTGAATTTGCATGCCTTCTGCAGTATTACAGGCTTCAAAGACACACCACGGTGCCACTGTGCACTTCTCATTCTTTGAACGCTGTCCTTTGTCCAGAAAAACAAATGTAACTGAAAAGATTCTCCTGGAATGCAATGGAATAAACAATAGAACTGCTAATTATTACCACTGGTATGGTAGACTTGATGCATGCTTGCACAAGGAGAATCCTGAAGTATGTATACACTTGACTGTCAGCATTGTTGATGTATTTAATGTTTGTGCTGAGCTCAAGACAATGATTCTAGCCAGAATTAATATTTTAAATAAAGCGTGGCGATCCATAAATTTGAACTAACCTAATCTGCTAAATAACAAGAAATCCGTGTTCATTCAGTAGCTCACAAAGTAGATTCTAAACTACTGTCAATATTCTAATACCTGATGAAGAAAATCTTTTTATTTCTAAAAAATAACCTTGAAACCTTACCTGATGTATTGGTAGGTCAAAATTCTAAGGTCACATAGATTTTAAGAGCACAGAGGGAAGTGTGTCAGACCTGGAAAATGTGTAACTGTGTTTAAAAAATACTTTCCTTAAAGTACTCTGAAGAATTGTTCCTACCGTAGACAATTCACTCAGAGGCTGTTCTTTTGTTTTATAAGCACGTTTGACATTTCAATGCCTTTTTTTTAATGTTATGCTGTCACATACAGCTGTGCAAAAATTGTCAAATGGAAATGGTAGTATTTCATAATTCATTTGTCCAAGTAAAAGCAATTATGCAAGTCACAAGACAATGAGCAGTTAGAGTCTATAAATACTTGCCTGGAATGAAAAGCACACTGATACTGAAACATATTATATTTACTGTTACTGAAATTTTTGGAACAATTTTTTATAGGGCAGAAACAACTGTCATCAGACTCTCTAGTTGTACTGGTTAGCAAATCCAACACATTTGCTCACTGAGAGTTTTGAGAAGGTCAGACATTGCCTACCTTACTTCAAATGACATTCAGTAAAATCCAATTCTTTTAAGCACTGAATATTGACTCTTCCCAATCTCATGCTGTACTTGTGGGAATGAAAGTTACTGCCATATTTAAATGTTTCCCACTTTCAGGAGTGAAGTAAAGGAGAGCTGGGAAAAAGCAGAGAGGTTGCTGGCTGCCATAGACTAGGATGATGTTATATCTGGGGAAATCATGTATGAAGTTTCTCTCTCCAAGCTGACTTGCTGCCTTTGGGTTAAAGCAATAGAGGAATAGGATGCTGGTTTATATAGTTATATGACACCTACCCTCTAAACCAAACAGATGTGAATCAGTATAGTAAAGACGTTGTCAGGAAGTCTGCAAGAAAATGAGGGGAATGTAGGTACTCTTCACTTGTGAACATCTCTTCTTGGTTCAGACTAATCAGTGAAACAGGAACCTGACTTCAGGAGTCTGAAGTCACAGTTTCACCTCACTGAAGTCTGCTCAGAACAAGCATATATGTAATTGATGATGCCTCCTTGAGGCTACTGAAATCAAGACACAGTGATGACTCTGTGTTATCTAATAGATGGATGGATTCATGTCTTCCACTGAGCAACAACAGTGTGTGATGGTGAGAAAATGAGGTGTAGGTGTGAGAAATCACTACACACTGGTGCCTTCCTCTAAAGAGGCTAAGTGCTCGTCTGCCATAACCTCCCTCTGCTGAAGCATACAATTTTTCTGCATGTACTGCAACAGATAAAAAACATGCTTCCTTCTTCCACTGCAAAAATGCAAACCTCTAATTAAAACATTCACAAACACACACAGTGAAAAGCTAAATCAAAGGGATCTTCATGCCTTGTGAATCTAAAGACTTCTGCACAAGCTGTCTCTCAGACCTACTTGTTAAGGGAAGAGAGATATATACAGCTTGGAAAAGCTTTCACAGATTGCAAAGTTGTTTACCTCATGTTTTATTTTTCTAGATCCTCAAATGCATTGCACATTTCCTAGGAGATTCAGTATACCAATAATTTCTTGATTTATGGATCTTCTTAGAGCACCCAACCATAGAATATAAAATTCGCCATGTGAAAGAAATGATTGCTCACATAATTCAAATAATATATTCCAAATATCACACTCTCCATTAGCTACGATTTCATAGCAACTGAAAATATGTTTTTAAAAACCTGATAGATAACCATTTGATAGAAACACCTTAAACTGTTCATGGGAAGTTTAAAACAAAAATAGGCCATAATTCTTAGCAGATTGTCAAATTAGATAGTACAACAATGTTTTATGTGAAAAGCAGCACTAGAAGGAAAGTATAGCAAACCTAAATTACAGAAACACTAGCCCCACATGTACCAAACATGCTGCCTACAGTGAATCAAAGACAATTAATTGTATTGTTTTTTATTTACAAAAACTTTCCAAATGCTTAGCAAGTTATGTTTAAGTGGACGTACCAAGTAGCTTATGAATTATTAAAGAACACTTGGACATCTATCAAGTTCTTTATAAACTGACCTAAAGTCACAGTTTTAAAATGTATAAATCTATGTGTTGGTCTTTTATGCCATACACACGCAGAATAGACAGTGCTACTGATAGAGAATTAATGATGAAGTAGTTGTTACTTTCATCAATAAGAAAACGTAGAATAGTGCCATATTTTCTGAAATTTAGGTAGTAAGTGCTGAAAGAGAAGAGCATCCAACCTATTTATCCCTTTAATTTGCTTTATTTCTCCTCAAATATGCGTCGGAACAGTGTTACAGGATCATCAACACGGGATATTTGCTGTTGCAGGTTTACTTGCTGTAATCAATCTCATTTAAAAGATGGTGCTTATGCTGGCACTTTATCAAAGAAGGAGGAGTCACTGTGGTGGTTTGATTTTAAAATCTTTCCAAACTTATAATTGTGTAGAAGGCTACGGCAAACTTAAGGCTTTCAGTTCTTCTCTTCAGAATTAAGTATACTTAATTCTTTAGGGGAATCTTAAAGGTATTAGAATCCACAGAAAAGCAGACAGTTGTTTTGGTTTTTTTTTCCCCTGTTTAAATTATAACTTTTATTTTAAAATTATAATCAGGGAACAGAAGAGAATAAAGTTTAAATTTTCTTAATTGTTCACATTCTGTACAAACTGAGATATATAAAACGTAAATGCCATTACAGATCAGGCTAAAGTTCTATGATCTGACTTTCTATCTGTTGTATTTATTTCTACTGCATGCATGTATAAAATACATATTGTTTTCCCTCTTTAAGAGTACTTAATTCTCTCAATGCAAATGCCTATTTTTTGTTGGAAAAAATAAATACAGCAGTGTTACTGAGATCTTCTGTTTAGTCCCATAACCTCGTGGTAACTTGGCAGTGTTTAAAAATTGCAGCATAAATGGGACAGAAGAGAGAAAAAATAATATTAGCAGTTATTGAAATATATTTAACTTCTGAAACACTCATAATCACTATCCTTGATGAGTATGTTATTGAATATCACAAAGAAATTATTGGTCACAGCTTGCCTGTCAGTAGTAAGGAGCTATCATACCTAATACACCTCTCATGCAATTTTGTATTAGTTAATGATATTAATAATTGGAGTTCAAAGAACTATACTGAAATGAGACATACCATTGCCTCATCTGTTTCACAAAGGACAGGGAACATTTTGCAAATTTTATAGCATAAGTACAGCCTATGAGATCAAGTATCACTATGATTGAGGTCATAATAATGATGGACAGTGCATTTGCATGGATTACAAACCATGCTCAGATTCTGAGGTTGAGGTCAAAGACCTTGGGATTTCAGACACCTGAGAGCTGCAATATACACTTCAAAAATTCATACAAAATTGAAATGATAATGATAAGAGTTCATGCCCATAAATTTATTATTAACATGGATCTATTTCACACTATATTATACTTTCAACTCATTTTGCACAACATATTTATGCCCTGTGATAGGACACGGGGTAATGGTCACAAGGTGGAGCACAGGAGGTTCCACCTCAACATGAGGAAGAACTTCTTTACTGTCAGGGTTCCAGAGCCCTGGAACAGGCTCCCCAGGGAGGTTGTGGAGTCTCCTACCTTGGAGACTTTTAAGATCCATCTGTATGCTTTCCTGTGTGACCTGCCCTAGACTAGATGGTCCTGCTCTGGCAGGGGGGTTGGACTCGGTGATCTCTGGAGGTCCCTTCCAACCCCTAACGTTCTGTGATTCTGTGATTAGAAATGATGTAAAGTAAATATCAGAAAGGAAGGCTGCACTGTACAGCTGGAGTAACTCTATAAGGGTTGAAGGTTGCTGCAAAACTGCAAAGATGTATTTATTAATTAAAACCAAAGTCTGGAAAACTATTCCCCACAACAATAATAGTGCCTAGACATAAAATTAGAGTAATAACTGTGAGATAATTTGCAGAGTAACTTATTAAAATTGAATTGTCAGTTAGCTCACAGAACCTATTGCCCTAGAAAAGATCAATTCAGTGAAAAAAAAGCTGAAAAAAATGCTTTAAACAGGAAGGTTTTATTACAGATTTTAAAGGAAATTAGATACTCATACTTCACACATCAGCGTTCACTTTACCTCCTTAAGCATATAGCTCAAGGCATATTTATTGTGCAAACCTACAGGCAATACATGGATAACAATTAAAGGAATTAAATTAACCTATGTTTTCTTTAAAAGTAAATTTTTTAAAAAGTATACTATTTGAATGAGGAGTAACTCAAACTCAGCCTCAATTTTTTTTTTTTCACATTACTCTTGCATTATACTTGTGAGAACTAGCAATGTCACCTATTTTTTATGAAATTTTGTTTTTATGTTCTCCCAGTTATAAATGCTCAGCATCTGAAGATTTACAAAATGACCCATAAATTATCTAAAGCCAGAAATGGTCCCAGGCACAGAACTGTCCTTTTAAATGTTACCGTTATCTCTCAACATTTTTTTTTTAACTTTACCTTGGGGAGACATTGACTGATGAAAGCAGGCAATTCTGACTCAATGGTTCTGTAGAAGGATGGGCCAGGAGAGGGCAAGTCCCTTCACAGCTTTTGCCAGGAGATAAGAGCTCATTCTCAGGGCTGAATAGAAAGAAACAGCATTAATGTTTAGATCTCAGGGCACCAGGTTATGAATTATTTCAATTTCTGGACAGCTTTGCCTACTACTATTATATGAAAAACAGAAATCCAACAAATTTATGGCATGGATATTTATACAATAGATAGCTGATTACCTCCATAAATGGAATATGATACCAAGAAGCTTCCAATGACCCTCCTTCAGACAGAAAAGAAGTGAAAAACTATATTGGGTTTTGTGTGGGGGCTTCTGATTAGTTAAGAAAGAACACCTCTCCCTATTTCCCTATTGCTGCATTTGGTTTAGTTTTTGTTTTGTTTTTTCTGGACAATAGTATATTTATGATATATTTTGGGAATATATTGCATGGGTGGGAGACAGAAAGCTAAATCCTCACAGAAATACTGCTGAATGACATTCTTACTGTGTGTTTACTGAGGTGGGGTTTTTGTGTTTCACTTAGGATGGGGGATGTTGGGGGTTTTAGTAGTAATTTTCACGTCAGACCATAGCATTGGGAAAAATATCTGCATATTTTTGGTGGCTGAACATATTCCTCTACACTAGTTGGTTCATCTTCTGTTTCTCTTTAGCAAAGTCTTCAGGGGTTGTATTTTGCAGCAAGAATAAATTTATTCTGTTTGTGATTCTCAGTCTTTCAGGAAAATTTGTATTGAAAATGAGAAGGGAATACTCTGTTTCTTCTTTCAGTGATGCCCTAAGGAATATAAATCTGTTACAATAGATCCTGATCCCAGTTCTGTTTCTCAAACAGTTTATCCAATGTTTCAGATAAATCAGATGAAAATGCTCTCAAAATAAAGTTAAGCTTTGTAATTCTTTGTTCTTTGTAATTCTTGTATGCATTAAAGAAAGAACACATGCAAAGACAGATAACAGAAGTTTAACGGAACTATACTATAGGCTAAACTGCTGGAAATAAATGTGCAAACTGTACAATTATTGAACAATTAACTTTTTGTACTACATTGTGATCTACCCTAAGGGTAAAATAGACCAAAACACCTGTTAAATAGTGTAAAATCTAATTTTACTTAATGGCTTTTATTTCCCTAATTTGCTTAGTTCTTGGGAAAAGCTGTGATTAGGAAAAATATTTTATTCCCACTGTGGAGTGAAGTGCCAATTTGTTCCAGTTCCCTTCAGTGCATATATCATACTTATGCTCAAAGTGAAATTCATTTGCAGATGAACTGTACAGCTCGAGGATGTTGTTACAGGAACTATGACATGAAAAAAAAAATGCTTTTGCCAACGTACATGTGTGCTCCTGGAAGGGACGCTTTTACTTTTATTGGGGTGAATTCTAATTAATTAGGCCAGTAAAAGTCACAATGGATTATAATAAAATCACAGAAATTATTCTCAGAATGTGGTTGAGTCCTTATCAGTTCTGCAAAGTCTAAAATTAACAGCAGGGTCTTCTGCACTCAAAATGTGAGGAGTACGGAAGAGCATTTCAATCTTCATTATAGGTTTAATTTAGGTCGCAATATATGTTAGAAACCAACTTTTCCAGTATACTTGGCCCCTTTGCAGTGTTAAGCATCCAAAAGTGCCCAAAACGTTAATTATCTTCCATAAGTAAATCTTGAAGATCTCACCCACAGAAATCTTGATTTCTATTAAACCTGAAGTAGCTCAGTAATCCCAAATGTAATCTCTTAAAAATAAGATGATGTTAGGAAAGACTCTGAAAAGTCAGGATTAAAATTATTTTTCTAGGGCATTATTCTTTACTGTCCATTTCTAAATCCTAGCGAGAAGGTGAAAAGGGACTCTTGTGCATTCAAAGAAAAGAAAAAAAAAAAACAAACAAACCAAAAACAAACAAGGGGGCAAAAATAGTTTTTTTATACTCCTTAAAGCTGTAAGAGAAATGTGCAAAAATCACTTTTCATAAAAGCAGTGCTTCAGGGTAAACTATCCAAAAGACAAGGGAAAAAAAAAGAAAACAACCAACCAAACAAGAAAAAGTGGATCAATATAAAATCTAAAGCAGTTCTGTATCTAGAAGTTGATAGTTATATGGGTATTAGGTATCTATTCATTTCATGGCAAGACTGAGGGGATGGGCAATGTGAACATTAAGTTGTAACACCTGTGCTTAAATGTGTAACACAAGGGTAACACATAACTAACAGAATAAAACAAATCACATAAAAATGAGTCCCAAATCATTCATCTGTAATAAAAATTAAGTTCAATTCAGGGCTTATATTTCCCCACCTACCTACAAAGCTAACTTGAGATTGTTTTTTCTTAATTTTTTTCAAAACAATTACATTTTATATTATTTGAATTATATTAGCACATAGAAATAAACATTTCTACTCCCTAATGATGACATTTATTTTCTAGAGAACAAAAGGTTCAGTTGCTTTTGGGGTTTTTTTTATATAAAATGCATCTTTGTTTATAATAATCAGCAATTAGTTCTGGCAATATCCCTGTGGCTCCCCAGCCAGCTGGAAGGAAAGACAATTATATAGTTGGCATGTCTTTTAGGACAGCAGCTTCAGAGCCACTGTACAGACAACTATTTTCATCAGGGTTATTCAGATTTTTAAGAATTACCTTTGCAATTTTGTTTCAAGAAATCATTTTCATCCTTTGTGATTCAACTTAACACTGAATGACATTTGATATTTAGAAGGTGATGATTTGATCAGAATGTAACACGTATATTTAGAAGAGAGTTTCAGAATGCTTTAAGGGCTTTACTGCTAAGTTCTAGTTAAGTATGGAAGAGAGAAATGGGAGAGATTGGAGGTGTGAGGAAAAACTGTGAATAAGGATGTGTTATACCTACCATTGAAAGAATACCTGAATGCTAGTCCCTTTTTCTATTGTACGTTTTAACTGATACCAGATTTTTGTAAGCAGCAGTTTCTATACGTACAGTAAAAAGTAACAAACATGATAGAAAACAAGATATAATTTAACCAAACCCCAAAAAGATAAAGGTATGAGATTTAAAAAACAAAACAAAACAAAACAAACAAACAAAAAAAACCAAACAAACAAAACAAACCCAAAAAAAATGTAGAAGATTATAACTGTTGTGATAATTAGCTGACTGATTTCTTTTTGGCATCACAGTGGATCCTCAGGGAAGAACTGTGGAATGAAAACACAGTATGATCTCTGGCATGGAAACACCCAGAAATGTGATTGCTGAAAATGAAGGATACTGTAAAAACAAATCTGACATTGGTATCTGGATGGAGAAGCTGAAAGAACACCCGAAGAAAGGTACAATACAAGGATACAGAGAATTGGGAAGGATCTGGAGAAAAAGTTTCAAAGTATTATGCAGATGGGAATAAGGAATACTTGAAAAGTGTTAACAGGTAGCCAGAATTACAATGTATTTAGTCATAAATAGCAATTTTTAGGAAAGGAAATAAATGCAACAGCTATATTTTATACTGAATGGAAAAAAA
>NW_008606151.1:7623-16853 GCF_000691845.1 Merops nubicus | reverse complement strand
CTTGTAAAAAGCCCCTCTTCAGCTTTCTTGCAGGCCCCAAAACTTCACAGGTCAAATTTTCAAGGCCAGGCCAGCACTCACCTCCTTCCACGGTCGCACCCCACCCGGTCACCCACATGTCCTTGCCGACGGGGAAGCTGTGGGTGACGTCGGGCAGGCAGATGGGCTGGACCACTGAGGAGAAGGTGACGGGGCTCTGCAGCTCCATCACGGCGATGTCGTAGTCGTAGGTGTAGTCGTTGAAGTAGGGGTGGGAGATGATGCGCTTGATCTTGCGCGTTTGCACGTTGGCGTCGTTGCGGTTGCCTTGGTCGGTCAGGCCCAGGTAGGCTGTCCAAAGGCTGGGGTCTGAGTACCTGCAGCAGTCCAGAAACACAGGACAGGGTGAGGCCTGGTCTCGCAGATGTCATCCCTCACTATCTTAAACAATTTCCTTGATAAACCCCTGTAAAAATGTTTTTTTCCTACTCAAACACCTGAAAATGGAAGTGCGACCACCAGGGTGTCCTACGGCAGGCAGTCCCCAGCCTATCCCCACCTACCTGATGCCCTGGAGCTGCAGGAAGCAATGTGCTGCAGACACCAGCCAGCTCTCTGAGATCAGCGAGGCCCCGCAGATGTGGCCCTGGCCCTTGACATGCAGGCTGACCTGCCACGGCCACTCCCCCACGTCCGAGTTCTGCCCGCCGACAATCCGTGACTTCCTCGTGTAGGAGCGGATCCCGCAGTCTGGGGTGGGGAAGGAAAAGGGGTGTGGGGTTACTCCTGCTCCATTCAGCACCTCCCCTTTGTTCCTCTGGGATATCCCCCCCCAGCACAAGTGCCCCATTAGCCACATCAGAGATGGTTGATGCCATCAGCACGGGAGCACAGATGCTGAATTCTCAAAAACATTTTACTGGCCAAGTCCACAAATGTGGAGCCAAACCCCTGTCTGACTTGTGTATCAACACAGAAGCTCCTCAAACTGCTCAAGAACATGGCTTGGCTATTTTCAGGTCAAGCTGTCACACAGAAAAACCCAAGGAGTCTCTCTGACACACTTCAGTGCTTCTCCAAGAGGCCCAGCCCAGAAACCTGGGTCACCCCATCCCCAGGGCACTCACTGCAGTTGTCCTCGTCAGAGTTGTCCTGGCAGTCCTGCTCCCCGTCGCACTCCGGGTTCTGTTTGCTGATGCAGACCCCGCTGCGGCACTTGTACGTGTACTCCTTGCAGGGGACTGTTGTCTGGGCAGCTGGGGTGGGACAAAGGGAGAGAGGTTAGCCCAGTGCCTTGGGCTGCTCACTGTGTCCAGGGGCCCTTTACCTCTCAGAACCATAGAATTACAGACTGGTTTGGGTTGGAAGCAACCTGGTCATCTAGTTGAATCCCCCTGCAGGGAGCAGGGACATCTGCAACTAGAGCAGGTTGCTCAGAGCCCCATCCAACCTCACCTGGGATGGTTCCAGGGATGGGGCAGTGACCACCTCTCTGGGCAGCCTGGGCCAAGGTCTCACCACCCTCAGTGTCAAAAATTTCTTCATTTTCCCTAATTCTCCCTTTTCAAGTTTAAAACCATCACCCCTTGTCCTGTTGCAACAAGCCCTGCTAACAAGTCTGTCCCCAGCTTTGTGACAGGCCCCTTTAAGTCCTGGAAAGCCACAAGAAGGTCTCCCCAGAGCCTTCTCTTCTCCAGGCTGAAGAATCCCAACTCTCTCAGCCTGTCCTCACAGCAGAGGGGTTCCAGAGTTCACATCACTGCTGGGGCTCCTCTGGCCCCGCTCCAGCAGGTCCCTGTCTTTGCTATGCTGAGGATTCCAGAGCTCAACCCAGCACTGCAGGGGGGCCTCCCCAGAGCAGAGCAGAGGGGAAGAACCCTCTCCCTCCTCTGTCCATCCCCAGGACATAATACCCCGTGAAAAAAAGCCCAGCCATGAAGAAGTGCATGAGCAAGAGGCTGTGTTTGAGGGGGTCCCCTCGGCAGCCCACCCTCACCACTGCTGCAGCTGCCCTCGTCGCTCCCGTCCCCGCAGTCGTCTTTGCCGTCACACTTCTGCCCGGCGGGGATGCACCTCCCGTTGTCACACTTGAAGCTGTCAGCTGCACAGCCTGGGGAAGGGGCAGCTCCTGTGAGATGGCTGGGCACAAACCCCACAGCACCCCCAGCACACGTCTGTGCCCACCTCCCTTCACCTCCAGACAAGCCAAGTCTCCTCAGCTGCATCACACAGACCTATTTCCTGCGACCCTGGTCTTTGTTTCTCTAACCCGCACACCACCGCTGACATTCAGCCCTTTCTTTCCCAAAATCCACATTTCCTACATCTCTGCTCATCCTCGTTCCTCCACTCAGGGCTGCTGCCCCAGGTAGTGGCATTTTGGTTGCTTGTTTCCAGCCTCCCTCGCCCCCTTCACCTTGCTCAAGCCCTCAGGGCGAGTTACTCACTGCACTGCAGCTCGTCGCTGTTGTCGCCACAGTCGTTCACGTTGTCACAGACCCAGAACTTGGGCTTGCACCAGCCGTTCTGACACCTGAACTGCTGGTTGGTACAGGCTGAAAAGAGACAGTGAGAAATCAGGGGAGAGATCTGCAAAGTCCCCAGTGACCTGTCTGCCATTGTCTCTACTGCAGCAGCACAGGAGAACGTGGGTGGCTCTCGCAGCAGGTGTGCGAGCACGTGGAACGAGCACACCAGGAAACACCACCACGTGCAGGTAAATGTATAAGGCACTTGGGCTACAGCACAGTATTTCCACTGGTCTGGGGAACAAAACCATTTGGAGAGCTGCCTTGTCATAGGCAGGTGAAGGCTGAAGCTGCGTTACAGCAGCAGGACAGCCAGAGGCAACAAGTCAAGCCAAGTTCTTCCACAAGAACCACCACCAGTGGGAAAGCACCTGAGATATGCACATCACAGTGCTGGCAGCCAGGCCTTCCTCAGAGTATGGCCCCTTACCTGGGAACAAGATCCCAGCCCAGGGGATCCCATCCCCTGTAAATAATTTCAGTCCCTGGGCAATAACATTATCCACAGGCTAGCTCTGCTGATCCAAGAAAATTCTGGACAAAGAAACAACCCCTGTGCATCTCATGGGTTTTCCAGACGTGCTCTGCCTGGCTCCATAACAAAACACTTCCCTTTGCACCACCCAGAGCAGCCAAACCCACAACAGCCTCAAGCATTACACAGGAAAGCACATTCCCAGCTGGGAGGGACTAGAAAAGGGAGATTCCACTGGGAGAGGGCTACAGAGCAGGGAACCACGGCTCCTACATTGGGAAAGGACTCAAATGGATCCACACACCAAGTGCTTGTCCCTGCAGCCTGGAGGAGCGAGGCGAGCGGGGAGACCGGTGGCTGAGCTCCAAAGCCTCAGCACTAAGACACGTACCCCGACGAAGCCCAGAGGAAAATCTGCCAGCTCAGAGGAAAATCTGGCAGCCCAGAGGAAAATCTGGCAGCCCAGCCACCCCGGGGCAGCCGGGACAAGCCACAAAGGAACGAAGGGCAGACTTACTGCAGGACCTCTCGTCGCTGCCGTCGACGCAGTCGAGCCACCCGTCGCAGCGCATGCTCCTGTCGATGCAGCGGCCAGTGTTGCAGGTGAACTTGCCAGGGCAGGCTGAGAGGGAGGGAAAGGGATCAAATGAAGCCTGAGCCTTTCAGCCGGACCCTCCACGTCCCTTCCCCAAAGCACACAACATTCCCCACGCCTGCTTACAGCATCCAGCTTTGAAAACACCTCGTCCTCAGAACAGAGCAGCATACAAGGACATTAGCAGGAAGATGAGGAGGTCTGCAGGAAAATAAGGCATGCTCCTATCCCCAGGAAAGCGTGCTTCCCAATTTACAGGGCAGTGCAAGCACAGAGGAGGGACAGCCTCCAGATCTCAGTTCTCCCCACAGCCCCAAGGTTTCAACTCACGGTCACTGGAGTCATAGGACAGATACTCAGCAAAGAAGCCAGTGTCTGTGTAGGACTGGTCTGAGTGGAACTGGACTGCTATTCTGTTGGTAGTACTGGCCACCACAAACTGGGAGCGCTCCCCACAGTACCTGCAGAGAAAGAGGGCAACGATGAACAGAGCCTTGTACATCAGCACTGCACAAACCTTCTTCCACCCCTCAGTTCCCCATCAGCACAAAGGGTCACCTTCCACACCCAGAGAGCTGAGGTGCAGGAGAACACAGAGCGGGTCTGACTCCAGCACGAGCTGCTGGACCCCCAGCTTCACACAGAAGCTGAGCTTTGCTGCCATTGGCAGAAAGTCTGGGCCAGCTGCAAAGACCAAATTTTGACCCTGGAAACAACTGGGAGTGAGTTATCCAGATCCCTGCCTGATGCAGGAATGTCTGATCCCAGACCCACTGTGACTCTGGATTTGTGGAGTCCCTCAAGCCTCAAATCCCATCCCACCACAGGCTGGTGGGAGTCACTCTCACAAGCCCCACAGGAACTAGCCAGGACCGTGGATGCAGGTGCCTCTTTCTTTAAGGGGTCAGCTCCCTCAGCCAAAATGTTGCGACACAGCCCTGCTCAGTTCCCCTGTGCAGCACCAAGTTGTCTTTTTGGACCAGTTTACCTTAGATTGTGCAACAGCAAATAGGGAAGGTAACAGTACATGCATCACAGAACACAACACAGCGACCCTACCAATGCTCCCTTCTCACCACAGGGCACTGAGCTGTGAGAGCTGTCAGACCCAGGCACCCTCCTGCCTCAGCACAGCCCAAAAAGCACCAGCACGCTTGCTCCCACGGCCAGTTTAAGGAAAGCAGTAGGTGTTATCTAACTAACCACAGCCCCTCCACTCAGAGGGCCACAGCTGTGGGTCACACAGGACCTGGCACCCACCTGGTGTTGTTGATCTGCACGTAGTCCTTCGTGCAGGAGCTGACTGGGATCCCAGGCTCCAGCACAAAGAACATGTTGAAACGCACCTTCACGTTCTTTGTAGAGGGAACCTGCAAAGGGAAGAGCAGTCAGTGGCATGCTGGTTTCTGGAGTGCAGAAAATGGGAGTAAGATTTGTGGGAAAAGGGTTTGGAGGGAGGATGGAGGATAACTGAGAAAGGAAAGAAGTGCAGCAGAAAAAGAACCACCCTCCTAAAAAGCCACCACAGCTCCCAGTCACTTAGACAGCTGCTTGGCTTGCCGACCCCAGGATCCCAGATCAAACCAGCCCACAGAGCAGGGGTTGAAGTTAGACCTCTGCCAACAGTGCCTTCTCCCAGGGCAGAAGGTTTCTGCCACCACCAGATTTGCCAGCAAGTGACTGGCCTGTTCCAAAGCCCACATGCTCTGGTGTTTTTGTGTATGGCTACAGTTCAGGCCTCTTGCAGCCTTTTCTGCCTTTGGCACCAGCTCCTAAAGCCTCCCTCCAGTCTGGAGACTCTTAAGTCTCCAGGCAGCATCTGCTGTGAGCTCACTTGCAGTGCCCTGCATAACCAGCTCCATTTGACAGACTAATTAAGGCAAAGAGAGGACCTTGTCTTACCTCAATGTTCCAGACACAGTCCATGTCTGGGGGGTAGTGTGCTGGGTAATAGGGAGTGGTGAAGCTGCCACCCTCTCCTTTCAGAGTCCCACCGCAGACTAGGAGATAAGCAAGAGGATGAAAACAGGTCAGAGAGGTAAAGAGATGTGGTTTTTCCAAGCCTTAGCTGGCTATCACCCCAGGCAGGAAGGGAAGCAGATGCAACAGTCTCTAACAAGGTTAAGTCCATCTCTGGAGAGAGCAGCTCTGCTCCAAAGCTTGGAGAGAACCCAGGAGATCAATTAGGTGCTTCCTGCATACACCAATCTGCATGTATAATCCTACATAATTCTTATGTTGCCCTCCTCAAGGGACATCATTACAGCAGCCAAGAGCACTGTGGGCAAGGCAAGCTCAAAGAGCCAAGGTGGGACCTGCTTCCAGGTCTCCCAGCCCTGGAAACATCCCTGGCAAACTGACTGCAGCCACAGCAATACCTTCCTCTTCAGCTGCCAACGGCAGGGAGAGGTTTGGAGGAACCAGGACAAGGCCTCTGCTCACCTTTCATCTTTGGGAGCTGGAAGAACTCAGCCTTAAAGCCAGGGAATCTGCCCTCCTTGTTGGTAACCAATGTGACAAGCATGACGTTCTGGGAGGACAGGAAGGTCAGGTTGTAGGAAGGGGCATAATTCCCACAGAGCCTATGAAAGAAAGGGCAAAATCCTTTAGACACCACTGCACAGAGAGCCTCAAGCAGCACAGATCACCTCTGAGCAGGGACAGGAGCTCAGACACCAGCAGGACTTCTCACTGTCTCTCTCCTGCCTCACACCAGGACTCGGTGCTGCACAGACACCCAGTGGGGACACCCACCTGACCAACGTGTGGGGCTCCACGGGGCTCAGAGAGTTGTACACCTTGATGTAGTCACCATGGTCTGTGCAGGGCTCCAGCTCCAGTGTCTTGAAGGTGAGGCTGATGACAGAGTTGGCGTCCGCCCGCAGCGTCCAGTAGCAGAGAGCATTGTTGGGGTACGGGCTGTTGGGGAACCCTGGTGTGGTGAAAGTGGTGATCTCCCCCTCCTTGGCGTGCAGGGCAAAGATGCAGCTATCTGCCCAGGAGAGCAGGAAGAGTTAACAAAGCAAATGAGGAGGTTCTGCCCTGCTTTATCCTGAGATGCAGCATTCAGCACACTCAGGAGATGCCTCTTGCAGGGAGCACCCTTGCTAATCTCCTTCCCTCTATGAGGTGAGGCACTGGGGAAGGACAGCCAGGGCACCCACTCCTGCTAGCCCACGGCACGGCCTGTGCTGCAGTGTGGCTGGCCCTGAACCAGCTCCAAGCAGCACACAGAGGTCAGCAGACCACCCCTCTTCAGGCATTTCCCCATCCCACAAAGGAAATCACACCCCAAAGAGGCTATTATGAAACTAAAGAAGAGCTGTACTTACTGTCCTGAGCAGAGTGAGCTATGCTGGGGTCGGCAGCTGCAGAAAAAAGCAGAGGTGTTGTCATCTTTGGGCTGTGAAAAGTCCCTGGGACCCGCAACGGTTTGGTCTTGCTGGTGGGGTCTCTCCCTGCAAGCTCGCCAGGGGGAGGCTGCTCCTGTCTGGGCTCTGGGGAGCTGAGTGACCAAGCTTTTGCTCTGCAGGAGGGAGGATTCACCCCCGCTCCTCTCCAGATGGGCTCAGAGGAGAACACGGGGCGTTTGAGCGGAGGGGAGCAGCTCCACACAGCCTCCCCTGCTCTGCACGGCCCACCAAAGCAGCGCTGTGAAGGCCAGGTCCTTACACCCACCCTTGGGGCAGTGCCCAGGGGAGGGCTGTGGCTGGCAGCAGAACGTCCCCCCCAGTGCCAGGCAGAGGCCCAGGGACGGCGCCGACACTCACGGAAAGCGACGACCGACTCCACCCTCAGCAGGGGGTTCCTCAGGCGGGGGTTCCACCTCTGCACCAGGCTCTGCCTGTCTGCCATGGCCCTGTCCAGCCGCTCCGCACGGTACTGGGGCACCAGGAACTGAGACCAGTAGTAGGCAATGACGCTGCCCTCGCTGCAGGGGAAGAGCCACTGTGAGCCCAGAGCCAGGACAGACGGGGGAGGGCTCAAGGACCCACAGAAGAAGGAACCAAGCTACTTGATGAGGCATTTTTGGAGGCTGGCCGCAGGGAAGCGAGAATCTCAATGATAAGTGAAGTAAACTGTGTTCAGCAGAAGGCCCCTGCCAGCCCCAGGGAGTCCCTTCCAAAGCTGCCAGACACCACCACTGCAGCTCATAGCACTCCCCTGCACCACACCTTGACTTTCCCAAGACATCTCCCTCACCACACAGTGACAAGGACTGGCAGAAAACAACACACATTTTGAGGTTGCTATTTCACTGTCTGCCCTTTCCTGTGTCACCAGGGTGTCTGCTGAGGTGCCCCCATTGCCAGCAGGCTGAGAACGAGGGCTGTACAGCTGTGTGACAGCCCAGCATGGCCCTCCTCTGCCCCCAGACAGGGCTCAGACAGCACCTAACACTCACCTGAATGCAGTTATCACTGTCTCTTTGTGGTAAGGGCCTATATCTGGATGGTTCCTGTAGATCTCTTCCACCTAAAAGGTTTAAAGAAGGGTGTTCAGCATGTCTAGAAGTGAGCAGGGGGAAAAGGCTACTGACAGATGGAGCTTCAAGCCTGCTATGGACAATAAGGACACATACCCAGCATCCCTGACTGCAGGAATCAGCAGGGGCCAAAGAGAGGAAGAAGGAGAGCTGAGAATCTCAGAAGTGCCCAGACATGTTACACACAGGATCCCCATGGCCACAGGACAAGAGGAAAAGCCCTGCTTGCAGGAGGCATGTGAAAATCCTCTTACCGTGCTCTTCACCTTCTTGGCCAGCATGATGAAATCTGGGGAGCTGGAATTCTCATAAGCATCAAGGAATTCCCAGTTCAGAACTCTCAAGTGGCCATTGAAAACCTTCTGGACGGCTGCGTTCCTGTCTGGAAGGCAAGAGCTGTGAGTCAGAAAGGGCAGCCAAGGCTGGGACCACGCACAGCAGGTCCCCAGTCCCAGCACTTGGGTCAGGGGGGTGGAAACGGGGTCCCTCCATTCCCTGCAGCCTTCCCAGAGCTTGAGAGGGACAGGTGAGCAACACTGGATAACAAAGTGTTTCCACGTGGACGTGCTGCCAGGGTATCCCTCTACATGGCACCACGACAGACTCACATTTGAAGTGCCAAACCAGGAGGCCAGTGACAAGGGAAACGAGCAGGAAAACAACGATCGTGACGGCGACAACCACTCGCCGCTTTGGGCCACGCTTCTCCATCTTCTTGGAGTTCATGGCAGGGAGGAACTCCACCCCTTCCTCCAGGTTGTTCATGTCCTAGAAGAGGAGAGAAGGCGGGACAGTGCAGAGGCTGCTCCCAAAGCCCGGGCTGGAGAGGTCCAACCACAAAGCAGCCTTGAAAAGAGCCACCTGTCTGCAGCAGCTCCCTGACAAAGAGCACAAGGCTCTGCGGCCACCCCACAGCAGGACAATCCCCAAAGGCTTTTTTGCTTTGCTTTTCTTCACACACCTAATTCCTTTTCAGGCCTAATATAAGGTCATCAGCTCAAGCAAACTCAGGGGTGAGTTGACACACCCCCCCGTGACCATGGTAGGTCACAAGACCACAACCTCCAAGATCTCTGCCTCCCGGCAAATTAAACTGAAGACAAAAATTCACCCCTACAAAGCAGTTGCTCTGTGGCAGGTGTGTCACCCGCAGCTCGTGGGGCACAG
>NW_008606151.1:7142-7592 GCF_000691845.1 Merops nubicus | reverse complement strand
CATTCCTGCAGAGGAAGAAACCAAGCTACTTCCTGCCTTCCCATTTGCACGACTCTCTGTACATCTCCAAGGCCAACGCAGCACTCCTGGACTCCTGCCTGGGACTTCCCACTCAGCACAGATTAAAAGAAATTAACCAAAAAACTAAGATGAACTCACAACCAAACCGACTCCTGGGACGAGATGTGTTGGCTGATGAAAAGCAGGTCCCAAAGCAGCTGCCCAGGAACGACCCCCATAACCCACAGCTCTCGCTGCTACCACCGCCCCGCGCCGGGTGACGAAGAGGAAGGTCCTTGTTGCAGCACAAAATCCTCCGTGCCAGGGGATGTCACATTCTGGCACCTTTGGCTTACATGCCCTCCATCCTCACCCTCTAGCCCAGAGGGAAATCAGAACGGCTGCAGATGCAGATGTTTTCAGAGGATGCCCAGACAGCGTCCTCGGTAC
>NW_008606151.1:0-7111 GCF_000691845.1 Merops nubicus | reverse complement strand
CCGTGGGGGGTGTGGATCCACCCCCGCTGCCCCAGCACTTCAGCCCCTCCCCAGAGCCAGTCAGCCATGCTGGGAGAGCACCCCTCACCTTCCGCTTTCTTCTTGTGCTTCCCTCAGCTGGGGAGGGCTCTCTGCCTGCTGCAAACTGCACCAACCATGAGGATGTCTCACCTTTCCTTCCCATTTTTCCCAAAAAAGGTTGGACCAGATGATCCTTGGGGTCCCTTCCAGTCTAGTATTCTGTGACTCTGTGATTCTCCCCCTCTCTCAAGCCTTACCAGGCATCTGGCAGCTCCCTGGGCTCCGGATGGCAGCAAAGTGCCAGACTAGCACAAATCCACTGCATTTAACCCTGTTCCTGTGCTCGCTCTGGAAGGGGTAACACCCTCCCTGCAGCAAACACGGTGCAGGGTCAGATGCTGCCTGTCCTCTCTCAGCCCAGGGCTGACACAAACCTACACATACAGCTTGGGTTAACCTCATGCAAATGTCACAAGCCCCTAAAAGTCAGGAAAAACCAAAGTGGCCAAGTGGATCCTGTGGACAGAGGGGCCTCTGAGCTCCCTGTGCCCTCGTGCAGACCAAGGTGACAAGCCATCCTCGCTGCACGTCCCTTTGGTGCACTGGCTTCAGCCTCTTGTCTCCCCCAAGCCTCTCCTGCCAGGAAAGCACAGCTCCCACTTGCATCATTCCCCCACTCCTTTTGCCCTTTTCTTCACCCAGTCTGTCCTCCCCTCCCACCCTCCACACCTCACTGAAGCCTCTCCTCCCTGTGGTATTTGCCCAAGGCCCTTCACAAAAGAAAGGGACGTGGCAGGCACCTTACCCCACATTTTTGTCAAGAGCTCTGTAAATTTAATCCTCTGCAAACACTTACTAGAAGGCCACCACGACCAGAGCAACCTACCAATTTACACACCAGCTGCTCTCAGAATAATCTGAGTTGATCGTTTGACAGCTCTCCACTGCTACAGGGAAGGAAGCCTTGGTTTGTCTGTGAGATTTATTACCAGGCTGAGTAGAAAGAAACCAAAGTGAAGCATCTCTGAGGTGACAAGCTGTTCCTGTCACCAAAACATCAGCAAGATCCAGCTGTTGCCAGAAGAAACAAAGGACCCTGCAGAGCCTCAGAGGACAATCCCACAGGGAATGCTCCAATTCCCTTCTGGCTTCCATGACCACACAGGAAAAACTTGAAAATGAACCCAGGGAAACTTCAAAACAGAAGGCACATAAAATAAAGCTTAACTACACACAGTCATCCTACATCAAGAAACTCTTACCCAGAGTTTGATGCACCACCTTTAAAACAGCCATCCCTGGCTCCCAACAGTTTCCAAATCACACAAAAAATAGCAAAACAGGTAAAGAGAAGGAACAGGCCACAAATCTCACAAGAAGCTCCCTTCTCCCACCCTGGGGCTGTTTGCAGCACCAAGCCTTCTCAGGACTTCCAATTGCTTCAGCAGAAAAAAAAACCAACTTAATTCTCCTCTAACATCTGCAGGAGCCTGAGCCAAGAAAACAGCCTCAGGGGTTTAAATGATGTATCTGTTCACACAGCAGCAGCCTTCCCAAACTTCTCCAGGTCAACGAGCAAGAACCACCTGCCCCCAGCTCACAGGGGAAAGACAGAGTCTCTATGTGCTCAGAGTAACAATGTTGGAGAACAAGCTGTTAAATCTTGGCCTTAATAACAAGTACCTTCAACCCTCTGCAAAATTCCCCAAAATTCAGTTTCATTAAACTGCCAGAAGAAGGTGAGGCTCGGCTGCAAGCAGGAGATACAGCTGTACAAGGCCAGTGAGGCTGATGAATTTAACATCCTCTGTGAGGTAAAGGCTGTGTCTTTGCAGAGAGAAAACTCTTAGATGTGAGCAACTAATCAGAATAATTAAATCATCAGGAAAACATAGCTCCCCTCTGCCTCCAACACACACAAACACTGCCCCAGCAGCTGCAGCGTGACCAAAGGAAGTTAGGCAAGAGCTCAGTATCTCATCTTTCCTCTGACAAATTCTCTGCTCTTCTTCAAAAAAAAGGATGAGAAGCCTTAAACCTGCAAGAGGTTACAGCATGCCTTTGTCAGTCTGTTCTTGCTCTAAAGCTGACTCCCACAGCAGCATGAGAAATTAAAGGATGTGGGAGGTTATGTTTGTTATTCCTCCTGGAAAAGGTACATAAGCAGCCACTGACACTTACTTGCCAGAAGTTACTCAGCGATTAGAGGCAGATATGAGGCTGGATCCCAAGAGGTTTCCCTCCCTGCCCTCTGTTTCATATTCCAGATCTCATCCTCCCTCATCCTCACCCCTTAGGTACACCATTATCTTCACCAGCCAGCTCTGACACCTGAGTGAAGCTGCTCTGAAGAGCTGTCGTGTGTTGTAGCCTGGGTAAGCATCAGTGATCCCTGCAAACTCTCATCTGGGATCAAGGCAAAGGATCTGAAGCATCCCCAAAGCACTACAGGAATGCTGAATCAGGTCGTGTGGGGAAGCTTTCAGACGAGGCCCCAAATCCTGACCTCTGAGTAAGAGGCTGAATCTTCCCTGCCCACACTCAGCACAAAAAGCACACCTATGACCTTAGCACCAGACTCCTCTGTGCCCAGGGAGTGCAGGGCTCAGCCTCTGATGACCTGCACCTCCCCATCCCTGCCACCACACCTGCCCACCAGGGAAAATACCTTCTCTGCAGTGCTGGCCACCATCCTCCAAGCTAGGCAGAAAGCAGTGGAATCAAAAGCAAGACAGGCTCAGAAGATCACAGCTGAATCAAGAGAAAGACGACTACAACTTTAATCTCCTTTAGGTGACATTTGCTACACGTTTCTCTCGTGTGCTCAACAGTCCATCACAACTGACAGAAACCAGAGAGGCTCTGAACACACGTCCTGCTCTCACCTTGTCCGTGACATCCTGAGGAACTGTCCACAGCCCAAAGCGACTCAAGGTCTGACTTTCTCACTCTTCCCCAGGTAAATACTCCAATAAACATTACTGACAGAAAACCTTCCGTGATATTCTCTCCGCCTTAGTCACAGGTTCAGTTACTTCCTCTTGCTTCTCCTCGCTCAGCCCTCGCCCTGTCACCACCACCACGGGGCTCCCCACAGCAGGATTGGAGGTTTCTGGTCACAGCACTGGCGTGGCTGCAGCAGCCACGTGGTGCCCTGGCAGGAAAGCCACATGCCAATCAAGTGAAAGGGTCAGAAAGACACTGCCCCATTTCTTCCACGCCTCAGTTTCCCCTGGAGTACTGAATCCCTGAGGAAAGCTACCAAAGGAGAGCACACAGACACATTTACACAGCACATGGAGGTCTCCTGCACACAACTCTTCTGTGCAGAGACCTTGGAGAGAAGTCCTGCTTGTAAGTAAATCTTCCCACCCCTACTCCGTAAGCCAGCCACACAATGTATTTTTAGACAGCAAGTGCACTCTGCCAGACTGGACAAACCAGATGCAGAAGTGACTAATTCTGTCAGCAGGAAATTCAGCAGGCACACAGGGATGGTGGGAACGGCCACAGTCGACTCTGGACTGGAGATGCCTACCAGAAAGCAGAGCTATCCTCCTGCAAAGGGGCACTGCAGGAAGGCTGGGTCGTGCCACGAAGCAGGGCCCATCTGGGATCAGTGTCTCCCACACAGGCTGCTTTCTGGCTTATTTGGTCAGTCCAGCAAGACAGCGTGAGGTGTCCTGGGCAACAAGAGCCCTCACTGCTCCTCTTCACTCCAAAATAGGTGCCCCATCTCTCTCTCACTGTCCACAGCTGGTTCCCTGGACCATGACCCACAGAAGGATGGGGCTCCTGGCCACTAGTTCCACCTGTCCCTTATCACCACTGGTTACCTTGTTCATCCAGCACAAGGCAACTCTGAGATCCAGCTGCTTCACTTGACATTCATCACAGTCCAGCCTCAGTTGGTCTGCCACAGCTCTGCTCAGGGTCAAAGCTGTACAGGTCACAGAAGGTGTGCAACCAAGGCAGTCTCACTCCTAAAGAGCTGCTGTCTGGCACTAAAACACATAGCCAAGAAAAGGAACCCATAAAATTCTAAGTTGGAGGTGGCCTGGGGAGGTCTCAGCTGAAGCAGAGTCATCAGACGACGTGGTTAGACTCTTGCTGGGTAATTACACCCTGCCTGTGTATCCAAGAGGCAATTCCCACCTCCCCTTTTCCAGCCACACCTGCCTCTGGTGGTGTTCAATAAAAACTAAAACAAATATCACAGGGGAAATGAAAGGAATGAAATCCATCAACTCATCAATCCACTCAGGACACATCCAGCAAGTCAGGCTCGGAGCCTGGGACAACCCAAGCCTTTGAGTTCAACAGGGTGGGTTTGTGCAGTGCAGACAGACTCAAGAAAGTTATGTTTTCAAAATCTGAGGTTTCCCAGATCACACTGAAAGCTAACACCAGCTTTGTGGTGCTGGCATAAGGTGAAACAGCTTGTTGCCCATGAGACAAAAAGAAGATGATCTAAAAGCTGCTGACACACAGCACGCAGAACATGCAACTCACTTCAGCCAAGTAACTCGAGTACAGCTGCATAACTTGAGCTCAACCCCTGCACTGACTCTTGCTGCAAACCCCAATTCTCCTCCAAGAAGAGATCTGATAAGAGTTATCTTCTCACTACCTATTCTTGATAAGAAATACACGGAAACATCACGCAGCAGAGCTAAGTTCCCGTGAGGCATATGTGTGCCATGCTGCCCTAACACAGGCAGTAAAGCACTGAAGAAACTTTGCCAGCGTGTTATTTTTTGTCTTCAGTTCCTTATTAAGCCCAATGACAGTACAAAATGATGACATCAGAACTAACAAGGGAATATGGAGCAGGAAATTAAGGACACAGAGTCCTCCAGACTGTCTACCTTCCAGGCATAGAGGGCAAGTGCAATAGTGAAAGAAGTCACACACACACACCCCTATTTCACGTACCAGTTTCAAGCTCAATCCTCTACAGCATTCAATCATCTTGTGACCATCCTGAGTCATATGAGAAACCGAATTCCTGTAGGTTTATGGCAGAGGAAACCAAAGTTCATGTTAGCAAAGGCTTGGCCTGCTGCCCCACACCAGGCTTATCAGTGTAGCTGGTCCTGCAACACAGCAGCTCAAAAGCAGCGACCACGTTTCTAATCGTGTCACAGCAGAGACCTTCACATGTAAGACTCACAAATTCTTGGGGAGAAGTGGGAAATGAAGCTCCTTTACAGACCCAATACGCGTAGCTATGAGCCATGAAATTCCTCCCTGCAACCCACGTTATGTCCCAAGACCAGAAGAGAAACATGCCACAGATGCAAACAGCTTATTTAAAACACATCTTTCCTGGTACAGAACGTACTGTCTGAGCAACCAAACTGCCCTCCAGCAGCCCAGCAAAACCAGCTGTGCTCCAGACCTCAGCAAAACACTCCACGCTCATCACTGCCTTCCACCCAGGCTCTTGATCTACTCTTACAGTTTGAAGGTGAATCCAGCCCACAACGTTTGAATGTTTGGAGCCAACAGCAAAGAAAACACTAGCACCTCTGACTAGACTTTTGTCTGGGAAACCCATCCCAGCTAGCTGCCCCCTCCTCTGCCCCAGCCTATGGCCCAGAATCACTGTGTGTTATTGGCAAGGCTTAGCCCCAGTGGCCTTTGGATGGAAATGGCATATTCTACCCTGGGCAAGGAGAGAACCTTTGGTCCGACACCTTCCCCACAGCCAGGCCCTCAAAAATGCTTTCGTTGCTTCCTCAATGGTTTTACAAAATGATCTTTTGTTTGCTGAGCAAAGGTCTGGCACACTCTCAATCAGCCTCAGCCTTTTTCTCATCGTGCCTTCCTTATCCCTGTCTGCCTTTGGCACCAACAGCAGCAAAACTGGCCCGAGCAGCCGCTCACCCACCAGCCACTATCTGAGGGAGAAGCTCTGCACCTCTCCAAGGAAGAGAAGCAGCTTCTCCTCACTGTGCCCAAAAACTCTCATACCTCCTTCTCCATGCAGGAAGAGACACAGCCATTGCAAAACAACTCACGTTTGCTCTGCTGTCATATTTATGGGGACTCAAGTCCAACGGCAGTCAGTTCATGAGGGACAAATTCTTTGGGTTGCTCATTGCCAGGAAGGCAAGTACCATCTTCGGGGAAGACCACCTGGCTCAGACTGGCTCCTCTCGAACTGACGCAGGGGAAAAACTGATCCTGAACCAGGGGAAAGGACCTGGCACACCACAGAAGGGACTTGCTCAAGCACTCAGTCCTGCTATGAAGACATCAGAGTGCAAACCTTCTTTTTGCCAGGAGAGCAAGCCAGGCAGGGAAGGTCACGCTGCACACAACAGTGTCACCTCAACCTGTCGAGGGAAAAAGGAGCTCAAGCTGAATGGTATCAGTGAGAGCATCTCCTTCCCGCTTCCGACAGTCACGGTGGCCCTGACACGCGCAGGAGAGCGAGGCTGGAGGTGAGAGAAACTTCTCCTTGCTGTAGGCCAGTTTTCTGATGGACGTCAAAGCTGCTAGATCTTTGCTGCTGCTGCCAGACAGCAGCTAAATCCAGGCCTCAGAGACTGACACCGGACAGCCTGCAGGTCGGTTTTAAAGTTGTCGTACTTTAACCTAAAAGCCTGGTTTTAAATAGCTCTGTGGCATACAACAAGCTCTGGAAGCACAACCCAAAACCACCAGCCTGCGCCCAGCCCTCAGCAGGAAGATCTACACAAAAAGCCAAGACCTCAGCTTAAGCTCCCTCAAGTTTCAAAGCACACTGATAATGCACCGTTCATTAACAAAGCCCCAAAGCCAGTTCAAGTCAGACCTTCTGAGGGCTTGAACAGGTTTACTTCAATCCGTTGCTGAACAACCCAGCCCCACGCGCTGCAAACAGTTCACCTCACGCAGTTTATCTTCACCCACACCCCCGGCACCCAGCCCCGGCCAAAATCAAACCCCCAGAGCGACGGCGGCACTGACATTGAGGCGATCCGACGCCGGCACAGACCAGGTGGAGATTGCCACTTCCCCAGAGCTGGTGTTTCCCTCCCTGCTCCGCCGAGCTGAGTGGTGGCCCCCAGACAGGTTCTCCCCAACTTCTCTGAGGGCAGAC
>NW_008606150.1:7660-20901 GCF_000691845.1 Merops nubicus | reverse complement strand
TCCCCCTCCTCTCCCCTCTTTCTTTCCCCCTCTCCCTTCTCATGCAGTTTTCTGAACCTCTCCCTTCTCCCTCCCTGCCATCTGATAGGCTGAAGCCAGCCAAGTGGGTGTCTGTGAAAATCTCCCTGAGTTTTTTGACTTGGGGATTTAGCAGACAGCTGCTGGTGAATCTTAACATGAGGCTTTAAAGCACTTCCTTAACCTGCAGCTCTCCGTGCTGCATCTCTGCTGGAGGTTTCCACCTCTGAAGCTGAAGCAAGGAAGCACTTGAGCCTCAGCTGTTGTAAAGAGCAGCATTTTAGCTTTAGAAACTGATTTTAAGTGTGCATCCTCTTCTTGTAAATCAGATTTGGGAGTAATAGGTTGGGAATGAAGCAAATCATGGCTAGTGGAGGTGTGTGGATAGGGCTTAAACCATCACAGCCACATTCAGCTTTTACTAGAGCCTGTGACAATATAAGCCTCCTAAACTTTTTTTCTGGTACAACCCCAAAAAGAAGCAGAAGCCTCAATGGCTCTGGGGATGAGAACAAAACATAGGGCTCATGCTCACAGAAAGCTCTCCCTTGATCTCATCTCCTGGTGGATGGGTCAGGCTGAAGGAATCCTCCAAAGCTTTTTGGCCCATACATGCTAGTTCCTATTTTTCACAGATAGTTCAAACAGGACTTTGTTTTAGTGAAAAAAAAATTGCTTCTTTTTAGAAATTTCAGGTTGACTTGGAGGGATGGAATAAAGCATCTGGGCAGCAAAACTAGAGCCTGTTTGGTCTCCTTGTGTAGCCTGTGGAAGCTTTGGAGGGCAAAGTGGCAGCTGTGTGCCTCTGTTTGCCCCACACTCCCACTTGCAAGGCTCTGGTCTCAAGTGATGATTACATCCCAGGTTTTAACCATTTGGCAGTGGCATTTCCACAGCAAGTGTCAGTGTTAGGCTGAATGAAGCTTCCCAGAAACAGCAAAAATGATTTAGCTTTGTTAGAAAGGACAGGGGAAAATCTATTTTGGCCTATGTGCCTAGAAAATTGTCTCTCAGCCTCTTCTGTAAATAGGTCTTGATTATTTTTTTTTAATATTTATTTTTATGCAAGTGTCAGTGTTAGGCTGAATGAAGCTTCCCAGAAACAGCAAAAATGATTTAGCTTTGTTAGACAGGACAGGGGAAAATATATTTTGGCCTATGTGCCTAGAAAATTCTCTCAGCCTCTTCTGTAAATAGTTCTTGATTATTTTTTTTAAATATCTATTTTTATTCTGACACAGGATTTGTTGTTGGTGTCAAGGATTTCCCTTATTTTTCTGATTTTGGTGGAATAAAAGACATGTCTGATGGCTGGAGGCTGGTTAGGGTTTGTCACCTGCAACTGGCCTCTCTGCCAAACAGAGGATGCTCTGAGAGCTGCATCCCTGCGCCCGCTCTCACCTCCCCTCCACCCCATGGGACCACCTCCCTAAAATACCTTCCAGCGTACCCTGGGGTGACGAAATCTGGGAGAAGGAGCTTTTCAGGGGTAGGGATGAGCAGGGGGAGCACGATCGTGTTCTCCTCCCGGCGTGTGACCAGCGTCGCTCCCCACTAGATGTCACCGTTGCTCTTTGTCACCTCCAGCGAGCGGGTGGCGATGGGAGCAGCCACCCCTGGGCGACCTGTACCCTGATAAAAACCCCTCTCTGTGCTTCAGGGGATCACCAAGTGGTCGTTTTTTTCCCTGGCACTGTAATGCTCCTGCCTTTGGATAAAACCTCCTAAAAAATCTGTGTCCTCCGCTGAGCTCGCTGTGGCTGAAGATGAGCCATGGAGACCATGAACTTGATTCAGTCTTTTCTTACTGGAATAAACAATGATTTCAATGCCAGAATATTAGCCAGTATTGTTTAATTAAGTTAATTTTGCATTTCTTGCTAGCCCAGCCCAAACAATTTGCAGTTCCCAAGCTGGTACAAAATGGGTCACGCCTCAATTCAGCTCTTTGAGGGGTTCTCTCTTCCCTACAAATTCTTGAAGCCTATAGAGATGAGTTTATCTATAACATATTGCATTCAAAAATCTGTTTAAGGCTGTAAAATGAAGCACACGTGTTAAATTTAACATTGCTTGTGCATCTTGTTTTCTCCTTTCTACAGAAGTAGCAATCCAGTGTTTGTGTATACAAACACACTCCAGTTTTATACAAAAACACACTTATTTTTACCAGCTCAGCATGTTCTTTCACCTTCAGGTGGGGTGGTCTTTGCTTCATCAGAAATGAAAGCATTGTTTTATCTTCATTGAAAAAGTTGAGACATTGAAAAAGTTCATTTTCTATGAGGATGACAGAATCAGCAATTTTTGTGCCCACTTTTGCAATACTCATACCCACAGAAAATCAAGCAGTGTTTCTGGGCAACTTGGGCAGGACTGTAAACCAAAGTTTTACTCCTTTTTTTCTCCCTACAGCAATCTCCTTAATTTTCCACCCCTCTTCTGTGTTCTTCAAAAAACAGACACCAAAAACAACAGGAAGAAATGAGACTAAATTATAAAGTCAGTAGCAACCTTGGAGCTCTGATTGCTGCAGAGCAACGTTCATCACAAGGAACATGCACAGAAGGAAGCCTGTTAAGAAGGAACAGGCAGTTCTCATTTGGATACTGCTTATTTTGAGTGTCTTTACTTGCAAACATAATAATACTTTTAATATATTTTGTCTAATTCCCTAGATTTTTAGAAAAGGAAACTGAAATGGCCCAACTAGATTTTCCTGCCACTGTATTTTGTCCCAATGTTCTTCTTCCTTGAATCCTTGATCTCATTTCTCTTTATTTTTCTTGGCTTCCTTGGCACTGTCTCATAGTTCTTGGTTTAATCTTGGTTCAGTTCTTCCTGGTTTGCTGTTTCCTGAGCTCAGCACTTTCTGGATCAATCTCACTGGATTGGATGAGCTGCTGTCACTTCAAAACCTACAAGTTGTGGTCCCTTCCAACCCTGACAGATTCAGATCTGTTTTAGCAGAGGACTTTAGAGCCCTAATGGCTCAATGGTTGGACTTGATGATCTTGGGGGTCCCTTCCAACCTAAAGGATTCTATGATTCTAAGTTTCCTGTTACATCCCAATTACTCCTGATAAAAGGCTCTTCCCCCACGTAGCACTATGCTGCCTTTCTGCTTAGTTTTAATTTCCTTTCTTTGCAGTACCAGTTTCCCCCATCCCATCTTCCATAACAAGGTCCATTCTGAGTCTTGGAGCCCTTGACCATAGCCTATTTTCCTGACTATAACCTCCTTGCAAGCAAAGTTCTTGTCATGCTTGGTTTTAAGTTAAGTTTTCACCATCAAATCTGATGAACTTTGCCTCCTTTCTTCAGCATATTCTTTCCTGAAAGAAGTTCTCAGAGAAAATACCAACACAGCTGTTGAGAGAGGAGAGACTGGAGTCAAGGACTCTCTTGTATCTTGTCATTAAATCAGCTCAGTTGTATTAGAAGGAGACAGAAAGTGAACAGTACATCTTCCAGCCCCTTCACTTCAGAATCACAGGGTTTAAGTCTGGAGGGTATCATCAAAACATCTTGTTCCAACCCTTATATGCTGCAAGCCCTTATATTTCACTCTCTTATATATATATATATTGGATCTTATAAATTGAATTTTGACACCAAGATGATCCTAGTTCTTTAAACAAGGATTGGAAAGCCTCAGGAAAAACACACAGTTGGATGAGAAACAATGTGGATTGCTGCCTTTGTCAATACAATGGTGTTTTCCTGAGAGCTGACCTGGTGTCAGTGTGCAATACAATTATATACAGAATAAAAAGGTGATTTTTATACTAGGTGATGCCTTCTGTCACATTTCTTGCTGCAGTGTTTTCTTTGGAACTGTTCTCTTCCAACCCATCCAGACATAAGAGATGAAAATTCAGCTACTACTCTGAGTAGTTGGACAGTTTTCTTTATACCAGTTGAAATTAAGTGTAAAATTAATTCCATTTTATTTGATCCTCTCCTAAATAGACTTGAGTGCCATTTAAATACTCCATTTATAAATCAAGCAATGCCACGGGGGTCATGAACCTGAAAATGCAGGAAAGTTGAAGATTGTGATTTGGGCTATATAGGAGTTATTCATCCTTTGTCAACTTCTATCAAGGAAAATATGGGTATTTTATTTGGAAAAGCCTTGTGATATTTAGACATTGATGTAAGTATATTTGTAATATTGTAATATTTAGCCATTGATGGGTAAGTTAATTTAAGGAGGTCTGATTTATATGGTTTTAGACCCCATGCTTGGTTGGTCAAGCTGATTTCCAGAATTTACTTTCTTTTAAAGCTGTCTCATATTTAATTTAGAAACAATTCCACTAGTGCTATGTGCCATTATCAGTTCAGGAGCTGGGGTGTTCATGTAGCTTGTCTTTGAAATATCCTCATGTTTATTAACTTTTTCACAAGCTTCCATTTCCAACAATCATCTTCTGAAATAACTGCCAAAAATAAGGAAGAAACACGCAGAAGTTTTGTGCTTTTAACAAAACCAACAAAAATTACTTGGGTTTTCTAAACAGGGCCAGTGCTTTGGGTGTGTGGAAGGAGGTGGTGGCTGTGTTTGAGTTAATATTATTATTTCTTTTCCTCTGAAAGAGCACCTGGAGACCCCATTTGGGATCAGTTCCCCACTGTGTGTTTTATAGACACATAATAGCCTCTGGTATGCAGGAGGTCAGATGAGAAGGTGTTCTAGTCCTGTCTAGCCTTGGTCTATGAATAATAGAAGACATTGGCTGCCCAATGTTTACAGTGAAAACAGATGGAGGGGAAACATGGAGGTCCTCTGAATTCCCACTTTATAACTGAGAAACTCAGAGGCAACTTGCCCAGGGTCACAGAGAAAGTTGAGTGAGCACCAAGAATGAGGTGGAGCACCAAACAAATGGCTTGGCCACGAGGCTGGCCTTGCTCTTGCAGGCTCTAGCAGTGAACAGCTCGATCCATGCAGAGGCTGGATACCTTTGCCAGATCCTCTTTAGTTCCTTTGGAGAAAGAAATACTGCTATGAAGCCATCTCTGCTGTCTCCACCTGAAAAGGATGTACCAAGACCAGCCTTGGACTGACTAAGCTGCAGCAGGACTTTGCAATTCCTTCTCTACAGGCTGAATGAGAGCAGGGAATTGTCATGCTAGGCAACTATTTTTCCTGTAAAGATGGTTTCTTAAGTGAATTTAGCAAGGTAATAGGCTAACTTTAGCAGTGATGAGCTGAGCTGCCTCAGATGACACAGCATTGGAAAGAGGCATGTCCAAGGATTCTCACTATTCATAAATTCAGGAGTTCTTTGCCTGTCCCACCTCCTGTGCTGTGACTTGTGTTGTTCTTAGAGTACACTCAGCAAAAATACATGAGAGGCCAAAAAAATCACAGCATCACAGAATGGTAAGGGTTGGAAGGGACCTCTGGAGATCACCCAGTCCAACACCCCTGCTAAAAGCAGGTTCACCTAGAGCAGGTTGTACCAAGATGGTGTCCAGGTGGGCTCTGAATATCTCCCTGGAAGGAGACACCACAAATTCTCTGGGCATCCTGTTCCAGAGCTCCATCACCCTGAAGGAAAAGTTTTTCTTCATGTTCCTGCTGTGTTCTATTGATCTGCTCAGCAGTTGCTATATTTGCCCAGGAAAGTGGAGGTTTCATTGAACTGAATGAGTTTAGACCTGTGTCCCAGAAGGATACTCTGGTTTCTAAGTTACATCTCTCTATGTTGGGGCCACGCTCAGCTCCTTTTATTTGCCACCAAATACAGTGGGTTTCCTGTTGATTACACTGAGCTTTTTTTGGGTTTTAAATAGAAGGATGCTCTGGTTTCTAAGTTACATCTCTCTATGTTGGGGCCACGCTCAGCTCCTTTTATTTGACACCAAATCCTGTTGATTACACTGAGCTTTTTTTTGATTTTTTTTTAAATATCTCATCCTAAATTATCTAAGCTTTTCCACACCCCAGCATAAGGAGCACAGCAGCATCTCACAGGGGTGACCAAGTACCCCAGTGCCCACAGTCCCAGTGGCTTGTGACTGTCACTGAGCTCATATTGGTAGCTTAACCTGCCCCAATTTCAAACTATCTAGCTGAAAATTAGTGGCCTCACCTTTGCTGATTTTTTTTCTGGAGTTTATTTCCTGAGAAGCAGAGAAAAAGCAGTGAGCCCTCGTGGAGGCTTTCAAAGCATCAGAGAGAGCACAGAGGGGAGAGCCAAATTCCCACTGGCTTGTGCAGAGAATTCCCCATGCCTTGGGTTCCAAAATGTTAACTGGAAACAAGGCACCCTCACATGAGAGAGGGCAGAAAAGAGGAATATTTGTTGTTATTCTCCATGTATGCAAAGAGAAAGAGATGGAGAGGTGAGTGCTGGTAGAAGAGTTGCACAGATCCCAAATATCTTTAGCTATTTCTTTCTCTTCCTGTTGCAGAGGAAGAGAGCTGCTGCTTTTTCTCATTTCAAATCCTAATCTTATGTGATGCATAATTCACACTTTACAGTAAAGATTTCTGATAGTTCTGAACACAAGGGTGCAATTTTCTGATGTTTTCTCATTTGCTTTGTCTGGATCTGATTGCATTTGTTACTGCCCGAGTTGTAAGCAGCCTCTACGTTTTTCCTCCTCTAAGTCTGTTTTTCCTCCTCTGTACTTGTGATCTTTTTCATGTTTACTTCTCAACCCCCTGTTAATCTTGAAAAATGGACAAAAGAGGTGATGCAGTTAGCAAGAGGTAGCTTAGGGCTAAAATTTGCTGCTCAATCTCTGCACGTCCCAGACCACGGAATTTACCAGGATCCAAATTTCTTTCACAGTTTCTCTTAAACTGTGTGTTCTCCATCATTTAAAGCACAGAAAAATCTCTTTGGATCCCAATGACTGTGAATGGCTTCATTTTCTCAGCCCATGCACTCAGCAGATGCTGGACTTCATGGATAAAGTATTTCAGGATTTCTCAGTTGTAAAGAAAACATTTAAAATCCATATGGAAACCCCTTTTAATTTTTCATACAAAGGTGAATATGTTCTAGGTGAACTCTGGCTTCAGACAAGTGACTCAAACACTGTTGAGACTGGCAACAGTTTGGAGCAGTGATTTAAAGTTCACATGCTGCTGGTTTTTACTATTATGGGATACCTTTGAGGAAAATATTGTACACAGTTCAACTGACCTGTTGTGTGGTTTCAGTCAGACCTAGTTATTCTGTGCATCTTTTATCCCTGTGCCTGGATGTCAAAGAATTATGGGGGGCAGATGAGCATTCAATTAACACCTGCCTTTTTTTTTTTTTAATCTTTCTTAATCCAAATAATCTTAAATAATGTTAAATAATCTTATTTTGACTCCAAAATTTTGCTTTCAAAAGCTGGGATGCAGTTCAGCACCGGGCAGTCTGAGGGGTGTGAACGGTTTGCAAGATGATCTTGGTTTGTTTAAATAGCTTAAAAAAAAATGCACAGAGAAAAAAAATTATAGAAACATTACCAAGCATGTATTCAGTTTCCAGGAGAGGGGGGGGAAAAAAAAAGGGGAAATCTATTATTCAAGAAAGAAATACAGGCAGTGTGATAAAAGTGCCTTCCCACGTCTCCTGGCCAGGTGCTACGTGCATATAAATGTTTCACGTGAAGATTTAAGATCAAGGAAGAGTCTGTGGGGAAACTTGTTTCCTGGAGATCAGCTTGCCAGAGTAGCTCTCAAGTACTGACTTCCCATTTTTTATTTGGTGATTAAGGATGAAAGGCTACATCATTTTTCTGGCAGAGCAGTTCCTTGCATGTCATTATCTCTGTCCACAGCTAGGAAACGTGCACGTTTCCAGAGGTTCACGTGGGTCCCTGGCCCAGCTCAGCCACTCTCACTGCTGCTTTATGGATTTAATTCAAAGGATCACCTTTATATCATAGAGTGGAACAAAATATATAGGGTTTCATTAGCTGAGAAATGGTCTCTTTTAGATGGAGCTGAGTGTGATGTGTCTCTAGCCTGTGCAATGCAGGGCACTCTCTGCTCCCAAGGAAACTTTGGAAGTCTGATGTGGTGGGATTCACTCTGGTGTATGATGTATACACAGCTTTACATGTGTAAATCCCTCCCATGAAGTTTTGCACGCTGTCAAACGTTTCCAGAACCAGCAGAAAAAAAAAAAAATGCAATGGGAATCCATTTGTGCTCCTTTTGCATCAGCAAATCCACAGGATGAATAATTTCAGCACTTGGTGATTGATCACAGCTACTCTGCCTAAATATCAGAAAGTCGTGGGGATAGAACTGATGACAGGTTACCTTCTGTTGTACCTTTATTTTTCCTCCATGTGCATTCTCTTTCTAATTTCCTAGTTTTTTTTCTTCAGGAAGTTTGTCTATTCACTTGGTGGAGATTTTCCTTTTTCTTCTCAGACTTATTATCTTAGATTCATCAAAGGGAAAGTAAATATTTCTATTTTAGTACTTCCTTTTTATTACTGAACTCCTCTCTCTTTTCTTGCTTCTAATTCTCTGCTTTTGATTCCATGCTCTTTTCTCTCTGTCCCATATGTTTATTTTCCTTCTCCTTTTCATTCCTTCATTGTCCCCATAGTAAGGGGGGAGGTTTTTCTTCTTCCAAAACACGGCGTGGTTTTATTTCTCTTTTTCTGACTCATAGAATTGTTTTGTTTGGAAAAGACCTTTAAGCTCATTGAGCCCACACATTCACCTCACTACCAAGTCCACTGCTAAACCATGTCCCTGAGCACAAGATCTACATGAGTTTTAAACCCAACCAGGGATGGTGATTCAGCCACTTCCCTGGGCAGCCTGCTCCAGCGTTTGACAACCCTTTCTGTGAAGGATTTTTTCCTCATATCCAAACTAAACCTCCCCTGGTGCAATTTGAGGCCACTTCCTCTTATCTTACTGATTTTTACTTGTGAGTAAAGTAAGACACTGGCACCCACCTCTCCTACAACCTCCTTTCAGGTACTTGTCCAGGGTGAGGTCTCTCCTCACTCTCCTTTTCTTCAGACTAAATAACCCCATTCATTCAAGCCTGGAAAGAATTTGGTTTAGTTTTTGGGTTTTAGGATCAGTTACCCTTCTCCACTCAGGATTACAGAGGCATGAGGTGGAGCCTTGTATTGTTGACAAAAGACAGACAGTTGCTGGTGTTTGCCCACCCTTAAGGACAAGAAATAAAATCAAAAATCCAAAGTGAAGACTCCTAGAGGAGCTTGATTGCTGCAAACCACCCCTCCCTGATGTGAAAAACACATCATTTCTTTTTACAGAGTTTCTAACAGATCCCAATAATTAAAATCAGTAAAAAAATCACTTCTTGATAGTGTGTTTTGGTCTGTTGAATTTCAAAGCTGTGTATTGAAAGGGAGAGTTTTAGAAGTGAAGTGACATACACCCAACTTGGCTTCAGTCTGAGGGGTGCTCTCCCTGCAAATGGAAGGGCTTGCTCATGAAGAGAGGGAGTCACAGGAACGTGTCATGATCTGATCTGGCATTTGTAAGGAAAAAGAGTGTCTAGCCTTGGATACCTCTCCTACAGGTCATTTGTCCTGGTGATAAAGAGAGTGCTTGCTCCCAGGAGGGTGCAAAGCTGCCCATTATGTCAGCTCACACCCTGGAAAAGGCTCCTGGTTCCAGTGCCTCTGTTTGTGAGCTGCTCTCTAAACAGGGTCAGTGTTATAACAGGGAGGAGGGAGCAGCTCCAACCCTGAGTGCTCAGAGAAATGGGATAACTGATTCTGTCAAAAAAACCCAATATCATATGGAGACAAGCTGGCTTGTTTTACATTCACTCTTACCAAAAAAAAAAAAAGCATACAACGATTTGGGGTTTGGATCATTGATTTGTGTCAGGCAGATGAAAAGCAAAATGTCTGTGGTGCCTTTATCATTATTCTGACAATGACTGCTTTTAAGTTAAAGACTGATAAAGAATGCCAACTTTTGACATTACTAGAACAGCCCTATCAGCTTTAATTTCCTCGTGTTTTCCTGTTGTCAAAGAAAGGCCATCAGAGAGAAATTATGATCTCAAGCTGGTTAATCTAGTGACATGCTTTTTTCTTTCCATAAATTGTCCTAGCTGGCTTTATAAAGCATGATATAATCTAACAGAGAAGCAAGCTACAGGAAGTAGAAATTGCAAATATTGAACATCATCAGTCTTTAGACCAAAGATTCTCAAACTGCTGGAAGACCGTGGGTGAGTTGTCCACATCTGAACCCTTCTGTCGTGTTGCACAGTGAAATATGTGAATTTATTTGTTCTATTTGGCTGTATTTTTGTCTGCACAGCTTTCTTAGCATGCTAGAGACCACTAGAGTGTGCTCAATTCCAAGCCTGGTAGGAAGCACACAGAGTGGTGCACAGGGAGTGTTCAAGGTTGCTGAAAGTTGATTTTTTTTTTTTTCCACTAAATTAGGGGAGCTAGTGCTCTTGTAGATCAAAGTTAATTGACCTCATACCATTAACATCAGTACAGTTACAGTACAGAGGTTGTACAGAGGGCTGGGTAATTAAAACTGGGAAGTTTAATTTTGACCACTATGTATAGGCTGTAGTTTTGTGCTTAGGTGAGTGCAGATTATGAAGATTTCATGAAAAGTTTGTTGCCTCAGATCATATTTGAGCTCAAATATGTTCTGTTTCAAACCAGTTTTCACTCTTCTCCCTCTTCCTACTCTTTTATCTGTTTTTTTTTTTTCTTTCTAGCAATTTACTAATTTGATGAGCATTCAGTAATGGTGTTCTCTATAAAACAAAACTCAGAATAATTTGCACCTCTCTAGCCTGGCAGAGTTGATGTCTTCAAAGCCTTTATAAATATAAGCTAAATTAAGCATTGACCAGCCAGGTCAATGTAGGGCAGTATTATTCTTCTATTTTGATAAGTAAACCAAACTAGAAAACAAAATCAGATCATTTCCTTGCACCCCCAAGACTGTTTGTGCAAAACCCAAGGCAAGAAGTTGTCTCTTCTGACATTTATGCTCAACCCTACAATGTTTGGGGTATTTTTTTTCCAGGTATATGATTATTGTTATGATTAAAGCATTCTGATTAGCATTCTTTTGGGAATAGTTCATATGGCTCATTTATATTTCTACTAGAAGCTTTCAAGTGTGATAGATCATCCTGAGGATGTTAGAATGGGGCTGACACAGAGAGTGCACTAAAAAAATCCTCCCTGCAGCTCAGCTGGGTGTTTGCAGAGATACATAAGGTAATATGTGAAGGGAAGGAAAGAGAGAAAGAATTGGAGACAGAGGTGAGAAGATGGGGACAAAATCAGCAGAAAAAATAGAGAATGACAGGGGGGGAAAAAAAAGAAGGAAAAAAAAAAGAAGGGAAAAAGGTGGAAAAAAGGGAGCCAGGCTGAACTGATTCACACTCAGGACTAAATTTTATATTATAAATAATATGCACAGGTTGTAATAATTAGAAATTTAGTAAAATAGGCATACAGAACCTAGAATTACACAAGTTTGGAGTAGAAATACAAATCACAGGAATGTCACAGCATGGAAAGCTTCTGCTGGCAGACTTCTCCATTTTTCATGCATAATGGTAAGGGGCTAAAAACATTCTGTGTTTGACTGTTGTGATGAGATAATGTCATGTATCAGTGTGGATCACACATCCGTGTGCTAGCAGTGAACAGAAAATATTTGGAGATCAATTCTTAATTGCCCAGTGAATGGCAGCATCTCTGGAGAAGGACAGAGTCCCAAAATAACCATGCCATGCTCAGAGCTATTTTAAACTAAATCACCTTTTTTTTATTGTTCTTGCAGCCTGTGTTTGCAGCACCCTCTTTCAAGCCTTGGGTATCACAGAGTAACTGTGAGTGGTCAGTCACTTTCTGCACCAGTGATTCCATCTGCTGGGGATTCAATTGATTTTTCACATCCCAGCACAAGAGGGCCCAGACTGTGCCCTGTTGCCTGGGAGTGTGTGGTGGCACCAGCAGTGAGGGATGTCAAGGCAAATGCTTTTAGGGCAAGAGTAATGATGATGGAAATGCTACAGAGAGCTTTAAGGTGTCATGGATCTGCAGATGTTTTCTTGTCTGAGCAGTTAGGGTGGGTTTCATCAGAGGCTTTGTCCTCTAGAATCCTGATGACTTATTAATGTTTGGGGTTTTTTTGTAAGAAAAAAATGTATTATTGTCCTTTACTTTGAAGCAACATTTATTTTCTTTCATATGTGGGTTTTGTCCTCAACTCTTTCAGCATGAAATTAATTCATATTCTTTTCCTAATCCTCTTAAAAGATACTCCTGGGAAGTACCTCTCTCCTGGGAAGAGCAGGTTAAGGATAGGTGTGGGAGCAAGGAGACTGGTGCTGTGCTGGCTGAGATTTTACCTTTTTTAATATATTGTGCCACTAGGCAGTATATTTATATTAACTGCATTTAATTGCTGTCAGGGCACTTAAAACTTCTGAACAGGCTGAGAAGAACAATAAATCCTCCCTGGGCCCTTGCTGCTTACTTTTATACCTCTCTGATCTTACAGTCCCCTAAATAAAATGGTGATTCTGTGATTCTATGATTCTAAGTATAATATTTATAAGCATTACTTGCTTTTATATCATGTTCCCATAAAATCAACCCTCGTTTCTGTTTCATTTAAAGCCCAAGAAAAACTCACTCAGCCTTTAGAGAAGGTAGATTCATTCCTTTTGACCTGGATCCTGACAAATCAGTGTGTGATGCTCTTATGAAGGTATGATGGTCTCAGTGATGTATGTAGGAATTGTTTCTTGCCCCAAAAAGGGGACTCCAATTCATCTACAGGATATATGGTAGATATAGTTTGTAAAACAAGCTTTAAACTAGGAAGCTGAGCAAGAATGCTGCTAAAACTTAACTCCTTAAGCCTGCTCCAGACAGTAAAAGGGCCACAGGCATCGTTGCAGGAGGATTTAACTATGGCAAATGAAAGGATATCTCAAAAATAAAGGCAACTTGAACAACAGAATGAATTAAAACTCCTAGCAGTGAATAAAAAATCCTGTAGTAGTGGCAGAAATGTGGGAGCCATGACATAATCTGAATAAAATAATTAAAAGGAATAAACAGATGAGGAAAGTGAGAAATGTGTACACAGGTAGTGAGATGGCATCATCTGCTGGTGAACCACCAGGAAAAGGGATGTTGAGAAATCTCCAAGGTTCAGAAATGGAGATGGATACCCATTTTTTGGGGCAAGGCAGAGGTGCAGGCAG
>NW_008606150.1:0-7639 GCF_000691845.1 Merops nubicus | reverse complement strand
ATTGATGTGCTCAGGGGAGACTTTCCCAGACTAAGACATGAAAAAATGTCCATTAAAAAAATGGATATTTGAGCCCTGTAACCTTTTTCCCCAATTTATTTTCCAGTAAAGTCAGGTCTGGGATGTTCTTGGAAGTGAATGAAGGTTTGATTTTTGGTTGTGGGGGTGTTTTGTTTTATTTTGTTGTGGTTTTAGGGGTGGGCTGTTTTTTGGTGGGCTGTTTTTTGGTGGGCTGTTTTTTGGTGGGCTGTTTTTTGGTGGGCTGTTTTTTGGTGGGCTGTTTTTTGGTGGGCTGTTTTTTGGTGGGCTGTTTTTTGGTGGGCTGTTTTTTTTGTTTGTTTGGCTTTTTTTAACAACCAATTAGTGAGCTGGAAAAAAAATAATTGTATGTTATCCTTAGTTTCATTGAAGAGCAAGGTCTAAAGGGGCTGGACATAAAAACTCAACTTAAAGCAGATTCAATTTTGTCCATATCTTTTTTCTGAGAAAAGTCAAAGCTAAATCTGCACTTCTGGGGCCTTAGAGAGTCAAACTGAAACACTGAGGATATTTAGGAAGCTTACATATTTGAACGTGGAGGAGGCATGTAATAACTTTGAGACAAAAAATGTTTTATCAGTAAGCAAGATGATAGTAGAAAGGAGTCTGGATCTCCCTGGGGTGATAGTCATCTCACATTGGGTATTAAAAGCAAGAAGAAAATCCATAAGCAATGCAAAAGGGGATTGATTAGGAGGAAGAACTATGCCCTGGAGGTGAAAAGATGCAGAACTGAAGCAAGAGTGGCCAAAAGCTAAGCTAAACCATACTTTACTGTGGTTTACTTCATTATTTGCCTTGGTGAAAGGCAAGACAAGAGGAGACTCATGATGGTCCAACCTTTTACTGTCCCATTTGGAAGGCATGTAATAAATTCAGGAGAAAGGTACAGGATAAAAGCCAAGTAAATAGTCTTAGAGTCTGCAAAGATGAGTTTAATCCTGTAGAACTCCTTTCAATCTCAGTGTTGTTAAGAAAATCAGTGATCACTTGACAATTTGACTCCCATCTCTCTGGCTTTTAGCTCCTCATCTCTAAAATGGGAATAATAATAAATTTTTCTGCTGGTGGAGGCTGTGGAAGGGAAAAGATGTGTGTTCTTGCTGTAAAGCACGACGAAATGAAATCAATAATTTCATTCTCAGTGCAGCACTGTGGAGTGAGGTTTGGAATGATTCATTCCCTGAGCAGTCTTAAATATGTAAATGTTTGAGTAAAGCAGTGATTTTGTAAGGAGGAAAAAAAGCAGAGTGTTAATGACATTTAGGATTTTGTAGATATACACACATTTAAGATTGTATATACATAAACTGGTGTTTCATGGAGAAACTGAAAGTTGTACAAATAACAGTAAAACCAGTGTTGCCTTTAAGTGTTTTTGTCAGTTTGGGAGTTATTGCTTTGGCAATCTTTACATCCTTCAGGTTTATTGTAGTGTCTTGTATATATCTGCACACATGGAGAGAAATAGAGTTTTATTATGTATGTATATAAAAGAATAAAAATTACCATTAGGCCAGGAATAACCTTGTGAGGGAATGACATTGTGAAGGGCTGCAGGAGGGAGGCTGGCTGACAGACTTGATTCTTGGCCATTAATTGAAATTTTAGCAGTGAAATGCTAATTACTGTTTGAAGGAGAGAAGTTGAAGACTAAAATACTCTCTTGCACGCCACTGGGTCAGTGTGTGACAATCCCAACCCTTTCACCAAGGGCTGGCAAGCAAGAGTCCCTCAAACTAAAGCCAGTCTTAAAGTTGGCTTGGACTTGATGTAAAATTGTCTTGAGTTTGTCCGGCTTGGACTTGATGTAAAATTGTCTTGTCTATGGACAGGGGCAGAGAGAATTGTTATGGCAATAAAAAAATAATTAATACAATAAAAACTTGGCCAATGAAAGTATTAATTTCAAATTTTCAATCCTTATTTTATGCTCTTCAGATGAGCCTATTGTAAATTGTAGTTGAGGGAAAACAGCAAAGTTTATAGGCTGCAAGCTTTGATAAACAATAAGCAAAAAGAGAAGTGGCCACTATTTTTAGTATTTCAATTTATATTATTTCAATTCTATTGCCCAACAATATCTTTGCCTTACTCTGCTGTGTGCCTACCTCCAGTTTGCAGCATGATTGTAAATTCTTTTAGGCAGGACACAGTACTTCAGCACCTCCCTGGCTTCTGTGGTATAAGTGCATTTTTTGGGTTCTTTTGACTGTAATGTGGCTTTTGTGGCTCATCTAAAAGGAACAGCGGATTCAAGTGAACTAAAACTCTAAAGCATGCTTTGTAAACAGTGTTATTTCAGCAGTGCTGCTCCTAATGTTCAAGCACGGAGTTAGGGGGTTGTTTTTCTTTGTTTCTCTTTTCACCTAAGTGATGAGCTTTTGAAATGATCATGCAAATATCAGAGATATTCCAGATACCTGCAGCTCAGCCCTTCCTTACCTCCTGTTCCTCTGAGGTTCATAGAAAATTGGACTGGTTTGTTGGTTTGTTTTTTTTTTTTCCTCTTTATTTTCTACCTTTAAATACTGTAAATCAAACAGTCAACGCCTTCAAAACATATCAGCTCTTGGAATCTTTCTGGAAGACTCCCTACTGTGCTTTCTGAATTTTTAAGCTTTTCAGCATCTCATATGCCAAGTACTTTTTCTTCCCATGGACACGTGCAATGCAGCCTGTCAGCTTTTTCCCCCCAACTATCTCTGAGAATGAACCTCAGCCTTCCTCTATCTACTTCGATTTGAGAGCTGGAGGTGCTCAGATCTCTGTCAATGAATCTTTTAACCATAATTCTTGCACTGGAATGACAAAAGGCAAATTATGATAGCCCCTTGATTAATCTTCCCTCACGTTCAGCTCTGCTCGGAGGCTGGTCGCTGGGTTTGTGTTTGTCTTGCTCTCTGTGCTCCCTCTACTGATCCAACCAGGTCATGTTTTTCCTGCTGGAATTTCCCAGAAGGCTCACAAAACCTTTAATGAAGTGTGTAGCACAACCATTTCATTACAACATATTGTCTACTTTTTTCCCCCTTTAATAACTGCATTTCTCATCCAAGCAGTCTCTACAGCTTTCCAAAATGAATTACAGTGGTATTATCTTTCTCAGAATATATTTGTCCATGACAAGAACAGCACTTTCCTAAACTATTGTATTTATTAGCAACCTGTTACCCTCTGACACTGCTGTCATTTTCATCAGCCTTGATAAAGTGAGTATCAGTTAAAATCTCTTTAACAATTATTAAAGCGGTTTTATTTGGGGTTTGGTTGGTGTTTTTATAGGGTTTCTCTTTTTTAACTCTGCACGAAGCCAGTAAATAAGAGCCTGTAAAAAAAGAGTAAGAAAAATTAGGTCAAAAAAATTAGACTAGCCTGAGAGTGAAATAATTTTTCCATGGTTGGACAGTGGATTTTCAATTCCTGTAATAAGTATCATCATGAAAAGCTTCATCCATTGTGTAATTCAAAGGAGTTAGAAGAGTTGTGATTGAAATAATTTAATTTCTCACGAATTTGCCTAAAACTATTAGGAAAAAATAAATTTATTTTTAAATTGTGGCTTTATCCCTCATAGCAGAATCCTGTCCTTGCAGCATCACAGAATTTGGTTGCGTGTTCAGTTCTTGACAGGTATTTGAAAAGGGCATTTCTGTTGTAAGCACAGCAGCAGCTGCAGCTAGAGCTCAGCTTCCCTTGCTTCTAGTGTGAATGTCATCCTACTAATTACAGCCAAATTCTGCCCTTTTTGGGCAAACTTCAGCATCCCATGAACTTCAGCAAATGCCGAGACTGTGTACGGCAGCCCCTCGTCATGTCAACGTTTCATTAATGTTTGTTTATTTACCAAGTACAGTGTATAAACAGCATCTTCTGGTGCTGGTTGTTTCTCAGATAGATGGGTACAGGACTGGTCCCTTAATTTGCCAGCAACCAGGGCTTTTAAATGAGCTCTGCCTTGGACAGGAGGTTGGGCAGCTGCTCACGTGGAGTTTTGCTTGATGTAAACTATCTCTGATAAATCCAAGAGATATTAAACCTCTAATAAAAGCAATTTGTGATTATCTTGACAGCAAACTTGATTCGTTGCTGTTGTCCATGAATACTTCATATCAGCAAGAGATGAGTAGGCAGAAAGTGCAGCAAACAGCAGCTTCTCCTCCTGCAGGGACAGATGTAACAGGGCTGAAAGACTCCAGTAAATGTTTAATAAAGATGACAGTGCAGGTAAGATCTGTACATATTCTGCTTTCCTAACTCTGTGCTTGAGTGATTCACAACAAAAACAAACAGAAAAGCCAAACCAAGAAAAAAATAAACAGCCCCAAAGGGCTTGTGGACATTTAAATAGAACTGGCCCAGCAAAGAGAGCACTGCAGAAATCCATCTGGAGGCTGTGGGATTCATCAGGGGGTGATGGAGGGGAAATCTCATCCAGAAGGAAGGCTTTCTAGCAGAACCAAAATGGATCTGAGCACATCTTCCCTATAATTATGACACAGCATCATTATGCCCACCCCCTGCCCTTTATTTTTCCCCCCAAATGGAATTATCTCTCTGTTTTCCCTTTCCATGTATTAAATTGGGCAATAGCTACTTTGCCCACACTGCTGTTTGATCCAGGCAGCAGGGTGACCTTTTTTACCCCATTTTGAGCCTCCTGAATGCTTTACCAAAAGTAAAGCCACTCCTGCAAATCACAAGGAATCTTCTTCCCAAATTTGTGAGGCGAGCCCACAAAAGTTGTAGTGGAAGCTGAGTAGGTTGAGAAGGCAAAGCCAATACTTCCATGGATTTTAATTACATTAAACCAGAAATGTATCTATACCTTAAATGTGACCTTACCTCCACCCCTCCCCACAAACTCCAAAACCAGAAAAAAAATAACACAACAGAGGGGCTGAGCTGAAGATTTACATCAGTCAAAGGGTTCTCCAAAGCAAGGGAGCAGCTCCAATAGAATTTTAGCACCTATGCCTTTCAGAACTCAGTTGGATGTAATGTCTACATCAAGGACCTGACAGAATGAAGCTAACTGGTGTGAAAAAAACCCCCCCTCCTTCTGAAGAAGCTTCTAAATACCAGTTGTCTAAATGTATTGATAAGCAGGGATGCATTATTAATGAAGCCTGCAGCCTGCCTGGTGCTGCTCAGATGGTTCAGGCATTTAGTAGGAAATATTTCTGTGAAGTGCTGCATGGAATAATGACAGTGTCTGCCTTAAATCGAACAAATGACTGGAGCAAGCTCTGGGGAGGCTCAGAGCAAGCAGATGCTTGCCAAGGGAAAGGCAGTGGGGTACCACCTGCTGTGGGCAGGCAGGAGCAGGCCACTAAATATTGACTGGTTAATAATTCAACAGGCAGCCCCAGCTCTTCAAGCATGGCCCTGCCCCTTCCTCGGGTGGGTTTTCATCACCCTGATGAGCTACTGGAAGAATCAGGCACTCAAAAGTCTTGCAGATATTCCCCAAAGCCTAGGACTTTAGCTGCCATAATTCTAAATAAGTTGTTGGAGACATACATAATCTCAATAATTTTTTTAATGGCAGGAACAGTATTTTAGCTAAATATTTGCTACACGTTGCTGTGGAGCAGTTTGCACAGCTCCTGGGGCAGAATTTTATCCCCTGTCTCTGGCTAGTAATGATTGACATTCCAGTTAATTACAGCTGTATTGCTACTTTTATTCACCAGATGAAAAAGAGCTCTGTCAAACTTGAAAGATATTATTTGCAACTGGAATTCTCAATTTATAGAGTCGAAAAAGGATTTTGATTTTATTAGGATGTTGTTTTGATGGGGACCCTCCCCAATTCCCACCTTCATCATGGATGTTAAATCAGCATTTTCAAAAGAATAATCCTAAGGGCAATATTTGAAATGGGATGGCCCATTAAGAATGGAGAAGCCTTCAAAAATTAGCAAAGCTTCTGTGCATCCTTTATGGACTTCTTGGTTTGCTACCAACAGCAGCAGTTTGCCAGCCTTGAACATGCCATGTAGGGACTCCTGCAGGAGTAGCCCATATCCTGCTGATGGTTGCTCTTGCTTCTCTATCAAGATTCAATCTTAACAGAATTCCTTCCCCATTTTTAAATTTCTTCTTCCCACAACATATAATTTTTCATTTGTTTGGGGATGATAAAGTAATCATCCTGATTACTCACCCTGATTCTGAGAGATTCCTTGTTTGGATGATTTTCCCAGCTGTCTCACAGTTTAGTTGCCACTCAGATATCCAACCTCTTTGCAGACTCCACAGGGTGTCCTGCTGCTTTTAAGCTGACTAGGGCTTTACTCTGAACAGCTCTAATAATTCCAAATCAAATTTAGTAGCCTGTTCATAAAGCAAATCCTCATCTACACCAAGGAACTTCAAATTATAGCAGATTGATTAGTGTTTCTATGAAGAGTTCTTCATGCCACGAGTGTTTTGTGACTTTTCAGCACTGAGCACAAAGCTTTTTTTGAGAGCCATGAGTGTGTTTGACCTCTCTTCTCCTCTGCTGAGCTTCTGCTGACAGCCTGCCAAGTTTTTGGTCAGCTGTATGCATCGATATTATTTGGATCTATCAGGACCTGAAAAATGACTTGGGCTCCCTTACTGAGCTAATTTGTTGCCCCCACACCTCCACAAAATTTGGGGTTTCTGTCATTCATGTTGTTAAAACTTCTTAGCAATTATACTGTTCATTCAGTGGTGGCTGGTCCTTACTGGACCAACTGGAAGTGATGAGCATGAAATCATGCAAAGAAACCCCAGAAATTTAGAACTGCAAACTGTAGTTTTTTTCCCAGGTATCATTTGTGGGGCTTTTGGGGTGTTATTTTTAATTTTTTTCCTTGAGAAGGTCACTGGGCTAGTAAATATCTTCTAATTTCTTCATAGGATTGGAGTATATGGGGTATACTTCAAGTAAAACTAACGACTCTCTAGGAAAGTAATCTTTAATGCATTTTATTTTAATGCTTATGACACTTTATTTTGTGGATTTTTATTTGTAGCAGTTTACTTCTGTTCGTATCATTTATATCCTCCTTTTAGATTCTCTTCTCCACTTCTCAGCTGCAGCTGTTGCATAAGGGATGTCCATACATCATGAGGGATAGAGGGAGATAAGAGATCTACTGTGCAAGAGTAGATTTGCCAAAACAGCCAGAGATTGGGGCAAGGTGCTGCTGTGCCCATCCCTCTTCTGCTACTCAGAATTCCTGCCCTTTGTATGCAAGGTAGAAGCAATATGAGATTTTATTGAAGTTGGGGGGTTTTCCTTAGGCAAAACCCTGCTTTATGATAGATCAGTTGATCTATCATAATAGATCTCATCATAATAGATGAGATTTATCTCATCTAAGTTGTCCTTTCCAAACTGCTAAGGAACAGACCTCTCCTGTGGCACTTTCAGACAAATTATTTCTGGGATAAACTTGAAATGCCAGAGCATTTGTCTGCCAGGATGTCCTAGAAGTTTCTTTCTCCATTTTGCTAGTGGAGATTACCAATACTCAGATTTATCTCATCTAAGTTGTCCTTTCTAAACTGTTTAAGGAACAGACTTACCTCTCTCCTATGGCACTTTCAGACAAATTATTTCTGG
>NW_008606149.1:12462-40293 GCF_000691845.1 Merops nubicus | reverse complement strand
GAATGACTTCTTCTGCCTGACCGGAAGCTTAGCATCAGGGGATGGCAGAGGCTCAGAGAACAAATAAAAAGATCACATCCTACTGCAGATCTCTCCAAACAGATTTGGGCTTGAATCACTGCAACTTCAGAGAGTCAGTAATTTTGGGGAGGGTGTCATCTCAACTGGATTTTGACTCATCAAAGACTCATCTATGCAACAAAAGTGTTTGTGCTCCTGATTTTTCTTATTTTATACCGCACTAAAAGTGGCCGAAAGGTTGGGGAAATGAATCCACATTTTAATAGTAAAGGCATTTCTCTTCTGCTGAATTCTTGAAAACAACATGTAGGGATAGATGATGCCTCTACAAGTACATAAAATGACAAAGCATCATGTCTAGAATAAGTATCTTGCCCAGAATTTTACGCATCAGCTACAATAAGCAAAGAAGTAATTCACAATAAATTTGACAAATAATACCAAGCAGTAAAGGTACTATATAACTGAAAAGGCTGGGCAATATCTGTGAAAATGGAAATAAAACAGCAAAAGTAACTCTATTGAAGGAATTAAACATTCTATACACTAGAAAAACTACCTGGAGGGACAGTATTACAAAATTCTGAATGTATAGATTTTGCCTTCACTGGTAAGTTAATGTAAATGCAAATAATTAATGTAAATAATGTCATCCTTAAATGGCTATGGAATACAACTCCCTTGTCAAAGCTAATCTGTATGGTAAGAGTTGAGTTGCTGCTCCTAATATAGACATTTTATAATTTCATTAATATACTAAAGGACTGTGGACTTGCTCATCAAATAAATCTATATTTTGGAAAATTAAAACTGCTAAAAAAAAATTTGCCATTTTTAGGAGAAGAAATATAACACCTTCTAGTGTGAGGTGTCCCTGCTCATGGCAGAGGGGTTGGAACTGGATGATCCTCGTGGTCCCTTCCAACCCTGACAGATTCAGATTCTGATTCTGTTTTAGCAGAGGACTTAGTAGTGTTGGCTTGATGGTTGGACTTGATGATCTTAAAGGTCTCTTCCAGCCTAAAGGATTCTATGATTCTAAGATTCTATAAGCTAAAGTAGTGTAGGAGTGATAAATACACAGGTGAAATTTGTTGCTGAAAAAAATATTAACTTAAATGGAGTGGACACAAAAGGCAAACTTATCCTTTCAGTAAAGCTTAAGAATCAACGCTAACTGGAGATACTACCACAATTTTTTAAAAAGGAGGCATTTATTACTTATCTTCTGTGCTTTGATGATATCTTGCACATCTCACTAGAACTATTTACTATGCACTGCTTACATGCTGATTTTGAGCTGCAGGTAAATGCTGCTTTTGGAAACCCATATGGCCATCTGTACACATGATTTCATTTAAGCACAGAACCGCAGAATCATACAACGGTTTGGGTTGGAAGGGACCTTAAAGATCATTTGATTCCACCCCCCCTGCCATGGGCAGGAATACCTACCACCAGACCAGGTTGCTTAAAGCCTCATCCAGCCTGGCCTTGAACACTTCCAGGGTGGAGAGTATCCATAACTTCTCTGGTCAACCTGTTCCAGTGTCTCACCACCCTCACAGTAAAGAACTTCTTCCTAACAGCTAATCTAAATCTAACCTCTTTCTGTTTAAACCGATTACCTGTTGTCCTATCACTACAAGCCCTTGTAAAAGTGCTACCCCAACCTTCTTGTAGTCCCCCTTCAGATAGTGGAAGGCTACAATAAGGTCTCCCTGGAGCCTTCTCTTCAGGCTGAACAAAACCAACTCTCTTGGCTTGTCCTCGCAGGGGAGGTGCTCCAGCCCCCACAAAGATGATCATCTTCATTGCCTTCCTCTGGACCTGCTTGAGCAGGTCCATGTCTTTCTTATGCCGGGGGCCACAGAGGTGAATGCAGTACTCCAGGTGGGGTCTCACAAGAGTAGAGTATAGGGGGAGAATCACCTTCATCTGCCTGCTGGTCATGCTTCTTTGATGTAGCACAGGATGCAATTGGCTTTCTCAGCTGCAAGTGCACATTGATGAGTCATGTTGAACTTCTCATCAACCAACACTCCAAAGTCCTTCTCTGCAGAGCTGCTCTCAATCCACCCATTGCCCAACATGCATTTTCACTTGGCACTGCCCTGACCCAGGTACAGGACCTTCATTGTCCTTGCTGAACTTCATGAGGTTCACACAGACCCACCTGTCAAAGCCTGTCAAGGTCCATCTGAATGGCATCCCTTTGGATGCCACTGACCACACCACACAGTGTGGTGTCACGGGCAAACTTGCTGAGGGTGCACTCAATCCCGCTGTCTATGTCACTGACACAGACAAACAGCCTGTTCCCAGTATCAACCCCTGTGGAACACCACTCACCACAGATATCCACTTGTACAGTTCTTCCAGCGTGGCCATCCAGATAATTAGTTATTCATTGAGTGGTCTATCCATCAAATCCATGTTTCTTCAATTTAGAGCCAAAGATGTTGTGTGGGACAGTGTCTAATGCTTTGCACAAGCCCAGGCAGATGACATCAGTTGCTCTTCCCTTATCCACCAATGTGCTAAACCCATCATACAAGGCCACCAAATTTGTCATGCACAGTTTGCCCCTAGTGAAGGCATGTTGTCTGTCACAAATCACCTCCTTATTTCTCATGTGCCTTAGCATCGTTTCAAGGATGATCTACTCCATCATCTTGCTGGGCACAGATGTGAGACTGACTGGCCTGTAGTTTCCTGGGTCTTTCTTTTTTCTCTTTTTGAAAATGGGGTTATGTTTCCCCTTTTCCAGTCAGTGGGAACTACACCAGACTGCCATGACTTCTCAAATACAATGGATAATGGCTCAGCAACTTCATCTGTAAATTCCCTCATGATCTGCAGATTCATCTCACCAGGTCCCATGGACTTGAGCACCTTCAGGTTTCTTGGGTGGTCTAAAGCTTGATCTCCTCCTACCATCGGCAGTACTTCATTCTCCCAATCCCTGCCTTTGCCTTCTGTGACTTAGGCAGTATGGCTGGAGCACTTGTTGATGAAGACTGAGGCAAAAAAAGTCACTTAGTACCTCAGCTTTCTCCATATTCCAGGTAACCAGGTCTCCTGTTTCCTTCTGGAGAGGGCCCACATTTCCCCTAGCCTTACTTCTATCACCAAGGTACCTATAGAAGCTTTTCTATAGGTACATCTTTGCCCTTGATGTCCCTGGCCAGATTTAATTCTATCAGGGCTTTAGCTTTCCTAACTTGATCCCTGGCTGCTTGGACAATTTCTCTGTGTTCCTCCTAGGCTACCTGTCCTTGCTTCCACCTAGGATACCTGTCCTTGCTTCCACCCTCTGTAGGCTTTCTTTTTGTGTCTGTGTTTGTCCAGGAGCTCCTTGTTCTTCATGCAGAACTCCTGGGTTTTTTTTGCCTGATGTCCTCTTTGTTGGGATGCATAGCTTCTGAGTTTGGAGGTGATCCTTGAATATTAACCAATTTTCTTGGGCCTCTCTTCCCTCCATGGTTTTATCCCATGGTACTCCACCAAGCAGATCCCTGAAGAGGGCAAAGTCTGCTCTCCTGAAGTCCAAGGTAGCAAGCTTGCTGTTTGCCCCCCCCCTGCAGTCCTAAGGATCTTAACCTTTCAATGTGGCACTGCAATTCTCAGTCTTTGATGAATTTTCCATCATACTAAGTATTGCAGGTCCTCTCTTTATAGCCTTAGGCACTTTCTGGAGGATGTTCACATTCTCCATGTTAATGCTTGAGTACTATGAAATGCAATTATGCATTCTTCTACATATCTAGACTCTTGTAGGTAAGTGGGCTCTTCATAATCATGTCCAAACTGCAGATTTTCTTAAAGAATGAGTACACCTGCAGATTGTAAAAATTAGTGTAAAAACATAGGAGGTGGCATTTCAGTATCTGCCTATATTTAAGCATAAAATCAAGTGTAAAGAAACATCCAATAGGAAAAAAAAATGCCTACTGTCTTGTGCTACTCTGCATTCCTCTCTCAAACTGGTTTGCAGCTGCTGCACAACATGGTAAGCTCGACTGCCACCAGGCTGGGGAGAGCAACAGGAAGAAGGGAGGAGGGATGGGAGAGCAGTAGCTGCTGCTGCTCCCAGAAGTACAGCCTCTCTCCCTCAACAGCAGTCACTGGCCTCTCTCCCTTCAGCAGGGGTAGCAATAAATCATTTCATGTAACTGTGCAGGAGAAAGCAAAAATTGTTTAAGCTCCATCACCTCAGTGAACAATCAGCTGTTCCCCACCTCCTCCAAAAAAAATATTCAAGGGAGAAGGATAAATTCAACCCACAGCAACAGCTTTTTAGCCCTTCAGACTACTAACATTCCTATGTGCTTCAGCTTTCACTGTGTAGGCATATAGCTTCAGGGGTTAGACAATAACAAATGTACTTAAAGACACGGTCTTTTTTTCTAGCCCTTATTTTAATAAACATGATTTTTTCTTGTACAGCATGATAACAGCATAAACCAACTTCTATTTCTGAGCCCTAGAGCTGTACATTTGCTTTCATTAGTCAGTGAATACTGATGCTTTTTCTTTTTATGTCGCTGTTATGCCACTCTTACATAAAATACTTTTTTTTTTTTTTTTAAATATAATCCTCTATTAAAGATCTTCAGTTAAGAGATGAGTTTAAATCAGTGGTCTAAACAAAAGACACATGCCTTTACACTGCATGTTGATTAGAACATCTAAACGTATACTACAGATTTCATATCCAAGTTGCCTGTCTTGAAAATCCTGTCCACCATCTGATACTATCAATTGCATACTTCTCTGGAAGCTGATGAGACCTAGAAGCATAAGAACCACTATTAACTCTGGAAAAGCTAACTACATCTACAGAAATATTTGCAATTTAGATAGAGTGTGTTCTTTTAGAGATTTCCCTTGAGTATGAATTGCAAAACATGTTAAGCACCATTTCATGTATCTTGACAGAAATAATCATGTAATTAGTGTTAGGTTAAGTGATCAAAAGCTGCACACACACACACACTCATTCACAGAGGAGCACAAAGAGACAAAGGCAGGTGGGGAAGCCTGAATAACACCCGGTTACTCCCAGGCCCACCACAGGAGCCATCAGCCCACCTGCACACACACAAAAGGGAATGGAGGCAGGCAGGAACCCAAATTAAGGACCCAAAGGAAGGGACATCCTGTCACATCCTGAAACACTCAGGCTGTGCCAGGAGAGCTTCACCCCCAGAGTCCAGGCATGACACCCATGCCCATGGGTCATCAGGAATATCTCTCCAGAGGACCTCTTGGACTAAGGAAGGTCACTGCCCAGGGGAATGGGACACATGAGGAATGCAGGGCAATGCAAGATTTATTATGGGATGTTTAAGGCAGGAACCAAAGTTAGGGAAAGGGAGATATTGTGGTGGTTTGGGGAAAGAGAACAAAATAAAGGGAAAACAGACATATAAGGGGATAAGGGAGTCAGCCATGTGAACAGGTTGCTTTTTGGTACCCTGGCCTGACCATGCCCTGCAGCTAATCACTGCAGTCTGTCCTGTCTTCTCATTAAAGTCCATTTCTAACTTTTACTTAGTGAGAGACTCTCTAGTCTGTGTGCATGTGTGTGTTCACAGGCCTCTTGTGCAGCAGCTGAGGTATGGCCATGGTCTACAGGGTAAACTGGAGCAAGTGCAGGTGTGCTGAGCCTGTAAGCACTAAGAACGATTAAGCTGGACCATCTGGTGGGTAGGTGACGTGACCTAGGAGACTGCCAGAGAGATGTCTGTGCGCATGTGCGCATGGCTGTGAGCAAAGTTCCAGCAGCTAGAGTGGGGTTCAGCCATCCAGGTGACAGCAACTGGGGACACTGGGATCCAGGGGCAGCTACTGGGCAGACTGGGTGCCTGAGGCCAGCTGCTGGAGGTAACAACACAGTATACGTGCATTGATATATGCAATGTACCATATCCACTGAGACTTTCAACCTGGTCAGCCAGAGAGGGAAGCAGGATGAGGCCATTGGTTACTTTTGTGTTTGTGTGAGCACTGGGTGTCTCAGTCTGTGTGGCCACTTGTACATATGCACATATATGAGTTGTGTACATGTGTACAAATGCAGTGCACTTTGGCCAAATACGTATCATATCAGATAAACCAGCCTCCCTTGACAAAATACACTAACTTTTCAGACAGAAAACAGACACATAGCAGATCTTCTATTTTAAACTTCATTAAAAACCCCACATGGTAGAGAACTGTCTCTACAACTGGAGTAACTGTCTAGTTACTTCAGAAAAGATAGGGAAGAGCCTGTCATCTGTAGAAGAAGATATATAATGCAAGTCAGAGGGCTCATGTTGCTGGTGTGAAGTCTGGGAAAGTCTTGAAGAATCAGTATGGCAAAGGCAGCCATATCTGAGAGGGTTTTGTTCATCAGATGGCTTTATTAAAAAAAAAATAAAATTAAAAATATGCCAAATTCTTAAGTCACTGTAGACCTTGAAACAAATTCTACAAAAAACTCATGAACCAGATGTCAAGCAGAAAGCATAACCTGGATGTACAGTAACACTAGTTAGTGTGTATGTACCCACAGATCACCGTAAGGATAAGGTAGGAGATTCATCTTTAGCTGTCCATAGCACATAGGATAAAATTGCTCTTGTAGGAGACCTCAGCTGAGCTGATCATAAATGCACAAGATCTTGTAGATGTAGCCTTGAAATTTGCAATTCAAATGTTATTAGAAATAACAAAGTTTTCATTTGGCATTTGTTTTTATCCCTAGGACAGAACATTGTCTTAGGATTTATCCAGGCTTCCAGAAAGGAACTGATCACACAAGCAAAGGCCAAATATTATTTACTTACATAAAACTTGTTAGAAATTGTTTCTTTATGCTATATGCATTCTTGAACAGAATCGTAAAAAAAAAAGTACATGTGCATGCTGCTCAGTTACAATTTTGTGCCACTAAAAGGGACCCCTTTTACAGTGCTGCAAGGAACTCACAAAACTTCTTAAAAGTGAGAAATGTTAGTTTAAAGGAAAAATAACAACACATGAATGACAGTTTGTAGTGATTTAGCCAAGGTTTGGAAAACATTTAGCCACAGATTACAAAAGCAGCACAATTGCTCGTTGAGGGAGTAAAACAACAATGCTTTTCAAAAGACTGAAATAAAAATACCACAAACCTCATATATAACATAGGGGAAGAGAAAAATGGAAGCTTATAGGATGTTTAATGATTTTGGTTAGATCTTTTTTAAAACTAATTAAGAATAAAATGACCTCTAACCATAGTATCAACCCATTAGATCAGAATGGTTGAGCAGCTGATAATAGAGCAGGAAAACCACAAGTATTTGATTAGAATCTGTTCTGTTTTGGGGAGAAACAGGTTATGTGTTCATAGCAAAGGATGGCAGTGAAATACTTTCCATTCTAGCAATAACTGAAAGGTATGTTAAATCATGAAAGTCTTCTGAGACAACAAGAGCCATGTTCAGTCCCAGCAGCCCTAACCACTAGGCTCCCAGGAGCAGACAGAACAACATCCTCTGCTTGGCAGTAGGACGCTTACACGGAAAGAGGACAGATTCCTGGGTTGAATCCCAGATTCCAGAATGCCTGCCTTTTAGGAGGATTAAAATCTTCAACATAAAAAAGACCCAAACCATGCCCACACAGTTACTTTTTCATAAACCGGGTTTGGAACACAGGACTCTTTTTTCTTCTCCCTGTCACAGCCCCACATCCATTAAACTCCCCACAGCACTGCAAAGGGAGACTACCTGGGTATTTTACTGTGGAGTCCGTGTCTCCATGCTGAGCTCTGTGTACATATGCATATGTATATATACAACCCTGCTGTAGACCTAGCCCCTTATTAGGATTTGGTACTGCTGCAGCTGCTCCTGGCATGTTCCACTAAAGCTAATGTCCACATTGCAAGAAAAATGTTGGTGAAGCACAAGTAAGGACTCAAAGAAGAGCTCAGAAAGTGATGAAAAGCTTAGCTAGCACAAAAGCAGGCAATTCGTTTATTTTCATGACAAAAATGTTATGGGACAAATTCATGATAGTCTAGAAGTGCTTTCATAGGAGAAACAGAAATTGGATGGTATGTGGTCTGCCAGTCTACCGGCCAAAAAAATGATATCCAGAAACTGGATGACAAGGCTAGACAAATTCTGACTAGGGGAAAGGAATAAAATTTTAAAATTGATAGTCAACAACCATGGAGAAAATATGAAGGCTTGTGGAGTATCATTTCCATCAATGTCAATTTTTAAACCAAGGTGGACTCCCTCCCCTCAAAAGACACACATAGGTCAAACAGAAACTAGTTCACATAACCTGCAGAGAGTTTTGAAGGATACTTTCCCCAGCAGGAGGCTTTCATCTCAGTAGTTCTCACTGCAGCCAACACTGAATAATCAAGAGCATGCTAACTAAGCCTTTCAGCTTTACTAAAGCCAGTTTTGGGTGTAAGACTTTAAAGAGGAAAACAAAAGGAATGATCAAACCAGTAAGACAGGCTCTGCCAAATCTCAAAATAAGCAAACATTGATTTCTCTTTGCTGATAAACTGAAGGTATCATTAACTTCGAAAATGCTATGAGATGCCAATCAGAGTCACTGGAAGATGCTGAAAAAAAGAGGGTCCAGGATAGGGCTACCAAAAGCATTAGAAGGCAGCAGAACTTGACATAAGAAGAATGGGGTTTGCACAATCAAGAGAAAGAAAGCTCAGAGATTTAATAGTCTTCTAGTACACAGGAAATAGTTATAAAGTATACAGATGCAAGGACTCTCTAAAGAAGGATATTTGCTATATATATAGGATATATTTGCTACAATATGTGATGTTTACCAACAGGTAGATTCATTATATCGTTGTCTTTCTGCTTCTTAAATGCATACTACTGGTTTCCTATATGTCCTCTAGAACAAAACAAAAAAAACATATCAGAGGAAAATACACTGTTCATTGCTAACAGTGTCATGTATTTTTTTTTCTGATTTGTTGTGACAAATCAGTAGCCCTGAAATCAAAATAATATATTTTTGTCAAAGCTAAGTGTAACTCCACAAGCCAGATTTAATCTGCTTTGTGTTTCTCTAAACTTTTGAATTTCATTCTACTGGTAGTTCCTCAGATTTGAGCTTTAGTGACCAAACACTGCAAAGCAGCTTCAGCCCAGGCCTCACCTATAAATATACACTTTTTCTTCAACCCAAAAAAAAACATTCAACAACAAGGTCTCTTTAAACTGCTATATCCCAGCTCCTTTTTGTTGTTGTTGTTAATTACACACACTTAACCTATACCAACTTGAGGTATATAATAGACAAACATAATTTCTCTTTTTAATGTAATCAGTATCTCTAATCTAATCCTTTATTTGTGGTCCTGATTTTCAAAAACAAGGAACACAATCAGGTTTTTGCTTACATTCCAAAGTATAAACAGTAGTAATCTAAGTGTACAGAGAGCAAATTAACTGCTACAGTAGAATTTAGTCCCTTCCACACATTCGTAAGAATGCAGTGCATTCAGTACTTTCAGTAACTGCCAAATTATTCAGAATGTTTAATAAATTTTATAATGAGAGAATATAAAATTAATAACAACCTCAAAATTAAACACTCTTAACAAATCTACAAATTGCTCAAAGACTTCCACTCTCTCTGAATGAAACAGGAAGCTACAGAAGAGATGAAAGACACAACTTGGCAAGCTCCACAAAAAAAAAAAAAAAAAAAAAAACATGCAACTAATCCAAACCAGCAAAAGAAAAGCAAACCCACTTACCATTTAAAATTTCTACAGAGAACTCCATCCTAGAACATATTTTGTTTATGGGACTTCTGTTTCAGTATCCTATATAATACACATCTGCATCCATATCTGGTAATAAAATGTATTTTCCTGAACAACAATTTACAAGGCACAACTTTTACAAAATCATTACAGTTTTTAAGTTATCCTTTGAGGCACAATTTTTTTCAAAATAAGGCTTGAGTAACTTAAAAGGTAAGTAGAAATTATTTGCTTCATTCTTCATGTTAATCAAATTAAATAGCACCACATCTATCTTTCTTGTCCTACTGGTATGTTTACAAAGATGTAGTTACTTTTAAGCTTCAGTACCATTTTGGCGTAAAAGTTAAAATAATTCTGCTTCCCCAAAATGACATAACTATATTCAAAAAAAAAAATCAAAACATGTATTTGCTTTCTAAAATGAAATATAATTTTTTCCTAAAAAACACAGATTTCTATCAATGACAGCTGGGATCATCACAGTAGTAGAATAAAAACTGCAGTATTTCAATGTTTAACAGATTTTCTGCAAAACAGTAAGGAAAAACAACTCCTAATATTTGGATTTTTAAAAATTATTAATCTGCAGTATGTCATGTAATCAAGTATCAGAGTTGAGTTACAAGCCAAGACCCAACTGCAAACACAGATGGGTTCCCTAAATGTCAAAGACTCTGGAGCCAGCCAGTTCTCTCCAATCAGGAGGCTCAACCAGGAGGAGGCTGTAAATTCCTAGAAATGGCTTAGAACTACAGAAGGAGGAGGACAAGCCTTACAGCAGTCTTGCAGAGGGCAATATCTTCACAGCAGATATTTAACTTAGAAGAACTCAGAATACAAAGGAACAGTGCTTTTTTTGACTCAAGATAACAGATACCTAGGAAATATCACTGGTCTTGGAAGTTAGACCTTAATGAGGTGAGTAGAAGACTGTGGTTTACATATCTACCACAATATGCCTGCACCACGTAATTTTGTGAGCCATGTTAGTTCTTACATTGGTAAGAACTACACGGCTGTAGATTCTACCACTTAAGCAAACAAGTAAGACATTACATCACTGACACCCTCATTATCAGAAAGTGACTACCTATAAATTAAGCCTGTAGCAATTCAGAAAAGAAGAGAGAAATAAATTCAGGCTCCCAAGCACCCACTGAGGCACGCTCCTGGTTCATTTACCAGTCTAATCAGTGCACAGTTAACCATTAATTCCACAAAGCACCTACCTGCCAAACCAAATGTTCCTTTACGACAGCTGTACCCGACAGACAGACGCTCAGCACAATTGTATGAGATGCAGAGGTCAAGATGCTGGCAACGATAGCGTCCCTCATGTTGAAGGGCAGCATGGTATACACCACAAAAATTATGAACAAGAAAAACGATACCTGTACAAGACAGTAAGACAAAAAAGAAGCATGTCAAATTCACTTTAAAATAACACTTAAATAGCAGCATTTAATTTTGAACTGTCTTCAGCCTAAAGTTACACATCAGTTTTTTACAGGAAGGTTACTGTTGATTTAGGAAGAATTAATTTTTAAAAGTGTTGGAAAATTTACTTCATATTTGAAGTGCAGTTTCCAGATATTACATCATGGTTTGAGAACTACACAATACTCCCAACTTCTCAAATTTCATTTTATTAACACTCTGTTTACAGTTAGAGCATAGTTTCTGGGACTGGTGGTTTCTGATTGTGAACTGCATGACAAAATAGTTTGTCAAAACCCTCCACAAGGCTGAAATTTCTATGTAGTGAGATTTCAATCATCGTGATGCGCTCAGAATTCACAATGTAATATAGCATGACATTTACCAAAAATGCCCAAATTCAGCCAAGCATTTTGGTTTAGTAAGATTATACTTCATGTGTGTCTATATAACATGTTAAATTCCATTAAAATGCTACATTTTAAGCTAATGCATTTATTTAGACATGAAAAACAACTTCAGACAGTCACAGCCCATAAGTAGAACTTACTATTAGCTTCTTTTAAAGAGTACTAGTATCCACACTAACTTTATTGAACAAACTCTCCAAATGCACAACCCAGCCCCTAACAGCAAAACACTAACAGCCCTGACACTAACCCCCTAAAAGCCTGACACAACTGTGACTGGGCCAGAAAACAGCAGATGAAATCCAACATGATAAATGCAAAATAGCAGGCATAGGGAAAATAATTTTAATGGAATACTTACAAAAGCAGGCTACACATTAGTTACTACAACCTCCAAATAAGATATGAGTCACTATGAGCAGCTCTTCAAATAACTGAATGGTAGCAGTGGTTGAAAAGTTAAATAAAATGTCAGCAATTATTAAGAAAAGAAATGTGGAAATCAAAAATAATACAGATAATGTCTTTGTTACTAAGAAATTCTCAGATTAATTTCTCACACACAAATGCTTTGTTATGGAAGTGAAAAATATAATCCTGGTCATTTCAGTATATAAGTAAATAATTATAAACTGATGTCATCATCTGTATTTAAAGCAATATTATGTAAAATTTAAAGTAATTTTGTAATAGAGAGCAGGATACCCTTAGGCTGAGTGATCTTCATCATCTTAATAAACCTGATTTTAAATACAGAGTCCTTCAAATTCTAAATATTGTAATTATTTTTATAAAGTGTATAGATTTAATGAATAATGTAGGCCCAGATACCCATGGACTAGTGATCCGATTTCACATTCATCTCTTCATTGTAGCTATCTTCTAATTACAAAGACATTCATTATGTAACTCTAGGATTAGTTAAATGTGGTAGACTAAATTCCAACAGAAGGAATATGGAGAAAAAACTATTCCAGTCTGTTTTAACAAGCATGGCATTTCATGTATCACTGTGTTGCAAATATTAAAACTAGTCAACAATTAATTTGTATGTTATTTTGCAGAAGGTTCCAGCCATTGCGTGCCTAGAAGACTGTGTTTTGTTTCTCATCTTCTTTTTCACACTTTTCAAACCACTGAGCTTTTTCTCCTCAAAAGTTTTCAGTGGAAAAACTTGTATGGAAGTTTGAGTCCCCAAAGGAAATAACAGTGTGCTCAAGATCCCAGATAACATGTTACAGCTTTCTAGGAATCAGAATAACCGTTTTTACAGTGAAAGGTGCCTAGGCAGTATATACTACACACATCACAGGAAAATTTATCTTAATTAAACAATGAAATATTTGCCATGTTTCTCCACTTGGTGGAATCTTAACTTAGCTTGGAAGGGACCTCTACAGGTCATCCAGTCCAACCTCTTGGCTGGTTTCAAAGACAGACAAAGTTCAAATTACTTCATATAATGAGCACAAACTTGAATTAATTTATTGTTATCTAGCAAAACTGAACGTGCTTTTATAAAGTGATGAGTTTATTAAAAGAAACGCTTTAAACAGAGAAATATAACAAAAATCTGAACTCTTTTTAAATTTTATTTCTTGTAGTAGGAAATAACATTTCTATTATCAAAAAAGATGTTCAGTTTTGCAAGTGAACAGAAAAAGGCCATTCCCCCGAAATAAGAGCAATATTTTTCATCTCTTCTTTGACATACTCAATCCCAAATCACTATCAAAGCCAGACCCACAAATCCAGTCAAGTTCCTGATCTTAGTAGATAGGACTGGAAGAAAATAACTGAAAAATAGAAGAGCTGTAAAGTGTTAAAAAAACAAATGGTCCACTGAATCATGCCACAATCTCACTCAACATAGCTGCACAACTTTGCGCATGAAGAAAGAGCCAGAGCATAAAGGCAAGAATTTCCAAATGTTGTTGGGAGTGCAATGACAAAGGAGACACTCCAACAGAAGTGTGAAATACAAATGTGCTCCTTGTCATTGTTACAATGTTCAGTAGCGATTTTCTCTCTGTAAATATGCACAGAAATAGATGGAAACACACAGACATCCACATTAACACATAAGGCTAAATACTACCTCCTAATAAATGTTTGTGGATCATACTACAGAAATCAATGGAAACCATGCATGGCTTCTAGAAGAATAGAGTCATAAGATTATATTCTCAATATATTTCTGATGAGACTGGCCAACTACAAATGAGTGCTCTATGTCAAATCCAAAGTCACTGCTGACCTGATCTAGAGATAACAAATGAAGAAAATATGCCATGCATTCAGAAGCAACTGGACTTGACACCACCCCCATGACATTTGGAAGACAAAAAAAATCTATTCTTGCAGTCAGTTCAAAACCCCAAACACTTAAGCCAGAGAAAAAACCCTAAAGTTTTAGCTAAACATAGGTCCAGTATTTCTTTCCCATGCAGCTTATGCAGAGGACTAACAAGCTACCATCACCAACAAATCTATGCCAACATACATTCTTATGCAAACTGAGCTGTCGTGTTCCTTCTTCCTGAATGGATTTAGCTGCCTAATGAGTGGTACAGGAATTTTACAACACCCAGCATAAAGAAAGCTTCATTCAGGTCAGGGGGAAATCTTTCCTCTCTTTTTGTGTTTTCTCAGATAGGGAAAAAAAAAAAAAAAATAAACCAAAAAAAAACCACTCAGTAACTACTTGGGAGCAACAGGGTATATTTTTACTTCCACCCATTAGCATGCCAACAGCATCCCAGTATTGCAACGGCACATTAAAAGTCAGCCACAGCAAAGTGACTGATTGTCACTGTGTCTAATCTAAACCAGTAAGCCACAGGTATTAATTACACTTAAATGAGTGGACAAAGCCAGACTGACAAACCCCAGCTGTAATATACAATGTAAGATTCAAAGACTGAAAAGACTATATGCAGAGCATGAACACTGCCCTGACTGGTCGAGGAGAGTGTTTCACCACACACTAAGCTGGCAACTTGTAGGTTAATAATTTAACACAGCCCTGGGTCTTTCAACAGTCCAGTGTGAGGGGACTTAACTGTCTCTGCCCTCAGGTAGGAACAGCTTTATGCAAGCAAGGAATGGGAAAAAGATAAAGGATGACAATGTGAATCCGAGGAGAACCATGGGCCAGATTAAGTGTAAAGGAAACATACACATCCAGATAAGATTCCTGTTCCATTAATAAAAATGTATAGTTTGCATAAGAACAGGTCTCCTATACAGAAGAACACAATGCCCAGCCACAACACGCTGCAAACAACCAGATAGAATGAGGGAAGCTTTGAAGTTGATGCAAGGATAACTAAACGTAAGTGCGATCTTCCTTTACTTTGGCTTGATGGTTGGACTTGATGATCTTGGAGGTCTCTTCCAACCTAAAGTATTCTATGATTCTATGATACTATGATTACTTGTTGTATTCCATCTCAAAAACATTTTCAACTGTGTAGTTCTCCTTTTTCCTATTTATAAACAAATTGCTTATTTTACAATTATTTTAACCTGGATTGTTTTATGGGTGATTGGTAGGTAAATGGAAAATACTATCCCTGCCAAAGTGGTGATCCTTAAAAATGAGATACTGAAACACACTCTCACAGTGCTCAGTACAACTCCAGAGAATGTAAAATTGTCAAGCTAGACAAAATGATTGGAAACTGGGTCAGCAGGCATTTATATGGAAGAGTTGTCTTCTGATGATAAACACGGATCAATGACTTTAGAAATACATGAGTACATGAGCTTTACATCCAAAAGTCTTCCAGCAAGCTTAAGCACCTATGAACATAATTCAGTTTGTTTAATCTATTTCCTTGCATTGAGTGTCATAGTTCACGTCTGGTTTTTTTTTCCATTCATGCCAAGGATATCAATGGAAGCACTATAGCTGCACCAAAATACCAAGTGGGTGATACAGGACAAGGAATTCTAATACACTGAATGTTCCAATCCAGTGCTAGTTATGTATCTCCAAATTTTACCGAGGGTGCTATTTTAAGGTTCAACATAACTTTTGGGAACATGATTTAGTAATTGGAAAGCTCTAAGGAGTCACAGACAGGTTAGATAAATATCTTTATCCTTGGTGCTTGAAATAAGCCAGTGTATGCCAATATACCCTAACAGCATCTGAAACAACATCCGTCAGTGCTAACCAAGAAGGGGACTCTGAGAGAAAGTCAGTTATCACGAGATTTGAGCACTCCCTTATTCATACTTCTAAACATTCATGAAAGTACTTCTCAAGTCCCATTACACATCTAATTATACACATCTTACAGACAGTGTAATTATTTCACCAATATGACAGGAGAATCTGAAACAGAACTCTACTACGCTGAGATACAATTTTCTGTACCTTAGGTACTAATGGACAAATCTCAGCATTATCCTGCATCCAGTCCACCCCTGCAAGTAGCTTCTCCCTAAAGGAATACTTTAGTGAAAGCTTTAGCTACAAATACAAAGTAGTACAAATTAAAGACGATAGGATTATTAAAACTTAAAACCAGACCACTATAAAAAGCAGGGCTTTCAGTGGCACCTTTTACAATCACTACTTCTCTATAAAATAGCTCTCACAAGAGATAGCTAACTAACTACATTTGCAAAGCAGGCAATATTTGTCATCACTGTACTGAAATTGAATAAAAAGATAATTTATGTATCCCCTCATCTGTTTCTAGGTTAATTATCGTTATTCCAATTATAATTTTCTTTTTACCACAGACATTGTAATTTTTATTCCCAAGACATTTTTATTCTATACAAAAGCCATGCAAATACTTCTTTTAGAGATCAGAGCATTTTCACATACATCTTCCCATGAAAGAATATGTTCTCTACTATACCCCAACACAAAAATTCTTAGAGTAGGAAAGCCCTCCCAACCCCTGGCATCCAAGCTTAACAGTACAATGTCCAATGATATCGCTGCAGATGTGTGCACGGATTTTCCCTCAGATTGCATTCTGGAAATTCATTGTCTAAAGGATTACATTTGCTGATTCCTTTCACTCCTATCAATGTCACTGAAATATGTCAGCTTTCTCTTGTTGTTATGTAAAATATAGAAGCAAGTCATTCTCAGTAATTTCCTTCCTCTTTTTAAGTGTTGTCAGTGTAAAATATTTTTTTCTCTAAAGATACAAAAACTGTGCCCTTTGTAGTCAGTGTATCTTTATCAAATATAAAAATATCAGCGTAGAGTAACTTGACTCTTATCACAGCACACATCCCACAGAACAGAAAAAAAAAAGCCACCATTCTTCTGTTGCTGCCTCACTCTGACAGAAGTTTTCACACTACATAATGGAAAAAAAAAAAGATATAATTTAATGAATTTAATGCAGGTGGAATTGAATAGAATTGATGAGGAAATGTTGAAAATGCAAGAGTTTGAAGTCCCCTTACATGCTCATGCATGAAAAGCCAAATCTCTCATGCCCTTTGAAACTCTGTAGTCAAGCTGTTTTACAGGCTTGAATTGCCTCAAAGTACTAAGGCTGACATTTTATATACTATACTTGCCACTGCTCATGGAATAGTGCTTTTAATTCCACAGTTTATTTTTACAGAAACAGCAGAACAGAAAATTCTGTTGGGGAGGGAAAAAGCACAGGCTTAATTCTGTTCTTACTTACCTAGTTACACTAACTTGGTAGTAGGGGAGTTATTTTTGATATACAACAGTATGAGACCAGAATCAAGTCTGGAAAATTAGGAACAGATTTGGAGGCAGGCAGTCAAATTATTTTTTCTAAACAACTTCTTTATATTTTACCAACTTTGCATATTTTAGTATGCTCATTTAACTAATTTTGGCAGCTGGGCAATAGCTAAAAAAAAAGATGGAGAAGTTATAAGGTGAAATTCAATCTTGGAGAGACATAATCCCCCAAAACTTCAGAAGGCAAGTTAGTAGAAGAGTAGAGGTCAAAACATTTAAGTTAAAGTGTTATCAGATGGGAGAAAACCATATATCTAAAATGAATCTGAAATCATTGCATACATTAGCTATAGTTTTCTCAACAATGCCTTCTTTTGCAATACAGTGTAGCATGTTTTTTCTTCAATCCACTTATCTTTCTCCCATACTTTTACCTTAGGCCCACAGACTTATTGCCATATTTAGTATTAGGCACTGGAATAAATGAAACAGCAAATCAGTTTCTGTAGCACCAATCATTTTCAGTATGCTTTATCTTCTATCCTTCCTTCTCACACTTCTTCCCATTTCAGTCTGCAAACACTGAACAACATATTCAAGTTTCAGCTAAGAGAAAGAAAAGAATCACTGATGATCTGCTAAGAGACCAAGGAATGTCAGTGCCATGCCTAATGTGAAGCCTGACAGGCAGCCCACAGAACTGTACATGCTTCCAAGTGCCCCATCTGTATTGAGGCAACCTCTGCATTAATCAAGTAACTAATAATGTTAAATTATTAACATTATGAAATTATTTTTATTACTTTTTATTTTTATTATTTTTATTAACACTATTAAATTATTATGTTTCATCTGTTTTTCAATATTCCACATGCTTTGCAGAAAAATATCTTAAAGATATTTGACAGAACTCTGTGTATGTTATCATAAATGGAAGTTTTAAACAGACAAGAACTGATAGGTTTAATAGCTCTTGCACAGCTAAGACAAGTTATTAGTATCTACAGTCACAGTTCCAAGGTTCAATACATTTGATCCTGCTAGGAATAGACACAGGTTCTTAGTGGTAATATAAAAATAGGAATCTTCCTTTTCAAAGGGTACCAGATAAATATTTTTAGCCCAGGTATATTCTTCTATGTATAAAGAAGATGTACATTTTCAGTGTAAGAGTATGAAGGAATGGTGTTTAGTGTAAAACCACTACTCTCTATTCCCCAATGCCTGCTTACATGATAAAAATAGTTACAGAGACAGACAAGATCTCAAACCTCCAATGCAGCTAGTCATCTCTTTTGCTGACTGCATAGCCCAATAGGAAAGATACTGCCATCAGTAAGCAGCACACAGGCCAGATCTTTCCTTCTGATTCTAAATTACACATGGAGGATATGAGGTAGCTAACCACCAGAGGAACAGAGATTGATACATTCACTCACAGCATAGGATGAAGTGAAAACAGTAGAGAACTGTAGTAGAAACCAGGTGACCAGTCCAATTCCAATCACATAGCAGTAGCCAAAACACAGTGCCATTATTACAGACACAATTTTCTTTCTCCTCCCAGCTATGCTGCTGTCCCACCATCACTGGGAGCTCTGTCTGCAATGGACAATCAGGGAATCACTGCACTAACTGGAAACCCTAGACAACACCCTCACTACATAAGCAAACTGCCCCATTCACTGCAAGCAGAGACAGCCTTTATGCTGGGACACCTGATGTTAATGCTAAAGGTAGGCCAGCTGGTGGTGCTTTCCTAATTGGTTCCCTCTCAAGGCTGGCCAGGTCCTGGATGAAAACCAATCAGGAAGGCCTTTCTTGCCTGATTGTGGACATCATCCTTATGCCAGCCCTGTTTCAGGGCTGGGGGCTTCAACCCCAGCACTTCAGTATCCCTCTTCCAGGGTACTGCTCTTCCTTTGTGATGACATCCAGTCTTTGCCTCTTCTACTAACTGGTTGGGTTGGGTGCAGGGAGCAAGAGAATTGGGCTTTTGATTGACTGGCAGCAACAAAAATGTGGATACTCTAAGCAGTTAACTTTGCCTTAAAAACAAAGGGAAAACCCACAGACCCATGCCAAGAAGGTGAAATAATTTGCAGAAAAGGGAAGAAAGAAGCTGGTGACTGGGAAATAGCTGTAATGTTACCAGAATGTGACACAGTAAATGCAAAGAGAAATGCACATGCTTTCAGTGGTAGCATACCAGACTTGAGCTACCTAGATTTCAGCTCATATTTTTAACTTTTTGTTGCAGGCAAAATGGTCACGACATGAGATTTTTATTTAATTCATTGCCAGCTAATGCCAACCTCTGATCACTGCTTTGATAATTGGAGAAAAAAAAGAACATTACCAACTAAGTCAGCACGACCTCAGCATGGGCCACCCATGGCCACTGCCCTTCAGAAGTGTCTGTGCCCCACCATAGGGTACCCACCCCATCTCTTCAGAAGGGTGCCAATTTTGCATGGAATGCCTCCTTCCAGGAGGACACCTCAGCCGTGTGTCTCACCATCAGACTCTCCCTGGGGCTGCCATTCCAGAGGTGCTGCATGCTGCTGTGTCTAGCACATGATGGGGTGCTCAGAGTGGTTTCAGAGCTGTCTGGACCCCGCTGTGACCAGCACAGGGCACCCTGCTGCCCCCGCTACCCACCCCTGCTACCTATGCTCCACACACTTCTCCAAACCACTCTGTTACGTAGTGTCTCTCCTGAGTTTTGGTTACTGTTAGCTAGCTGCCTGTAAAATAAAGGAGTCTTCTGGTGTCATTTATACATAATTGTTCTCATTTAAAAATAATTAAAATGTGCAGACATATTTACAAGCATCTATAGCTCTGCTAACATTTCAACTTATTTCTAATGAATCCGGTTAAGAGCTCTTGAGCGCTTTCCCAAACAAATCTATCAGAGTTATACCACTGTCAGCACTAGGCAGAAGAATTGTTTATCACATAAAAAATGCTTACTCTTAAATATGCTGCAGCACAGATACCTCTGCATGCCCTAGCAGAGTGGAAAAGAAGACTGAACAGGACACAAAGCCTTGCATTAAGGGTAGAAATGGAAAACAAAGAGTGACAATAATTTAGTTATGAGGACTAGCATAATTAGCTGGTCACTACACAGATATAGTACTACTTAATTAAATGATAATTATTAAAAAACAGTATTTTGGAATATTCCACTTTCCCACTTTTCATTTATTTGTATTGTAGACAAGCTTAAAAATGAACAAACACTGAGCAGGCAGAAGTCTGCACCCAAACTGAGCTCCTTGGAGGTTCCCAGGCTCTGCGAGCGTTTGTTGCTCACTCATAAGAAAAAGATCCTTCTACAGAGTCATGCGAGCTAATCTCACTCCTGGATGAGTAATTCTGTATCAGAAACCCCACACTACAGTTTCTACAGAGCAGAAATATGTACAAGTGTATCAATGTTAAGAAAAGACTAAATAAAGCTAAGCTAAGTTTTGCTAAGCCAAGCAAATCATATATTCCACAATGGCAAAGCCACAGGACTCGTTCATGTAGCTCAGTAATTATGACAAATGCCCATTGATGCTGCAGAAACAAACAAATTAATCTGTTTCACTTTTCAAGGTGAAATACTCTGTCAGTGTGACCTTGTTTGTCCAGAAAATCTAACATGAGTCATTGAAACAAGCAAAAGTCAAACTGACGTTCAAATTTTCCTTGTGATCTCAGTAAATAAGGAAAAGAAATTCCCAATAAAATTATTGTTTACAAAACTGTTTGATTACATCAATAATAAACTAAGAAAATAATTTAAAACTTTGTTGGTTTGGTTTGGTTGTGGCTTTTTTTTTGTTTGTTTCTTTTTTTCTTTTTTAATGGCATTGTTACTTTAAAGGTTTCCCTTGGAGAAACTAAAATCTGCTGCTTTAAGCACTTCCCTTAGACAAATAAGTAGGTCCACTGACCTTAGAAAAAGAACACTTCACACCTCCTGATGTGTCATTAATTCCATCCTCTGTGAAGGTTATGGAAAAATAATAATTAAAGTAGTACCAGAAAATTATCTCAGATTTAAGGCCGTTTCCTTAGCTACCAACTGATGTGTTAGTTATTTTCCTTTTATTAAATGTGTAAATCAATGGTCACTATTTTTTAATGCGGATAGTAAATAGCTTTTTGATTTAAACTGCCAGCTTTAAATCTGGCTCCACATCTCTGCTCAATAATAGTATTCTCTTGAAATGCCAGCCTATATGTTGAACGAAAGCCTCAAACAGATCCTGCTTTTATTAAAAGGATTCTTGTTTTCATTTTCCTCTACAAAATCTAACTTTTTTTACAAGCACTTTCAAATCATGTAAGATCTGCATGTTGATTGGTGAATTTTCATTTTATACTCCATCACTTGGAATCTTGAAGAATTTGCTTTCATGTCTGAAGAACTGATGTAAGGTAATAACGTTCAAAAGGTAGCTAAAATTCCCTAGGAACAGTAATGCAACTCTTCAGCATTCTTTCCCTTTATCAGTCTTTTTCTCATTTATTTATTTCTTTATTTTTTTATTTGTGAAGCAAGGATAAACAAAGGCACTGCTCTCAGAATGCCAGTTCATTTGGCACAATTCAAAGTACTTCCAGAGAAATGTCACATCAGGGTAAGATCAGTTACCAGCAACACATAATAGGGTTTCTTTCCTGTTCTCATTTAAATCATTTCACAGTAATTTATTTCTTCAAAGGCTTAAGACAGGTGTTATAGTGCCTAGTGGTCAAAAATTTGGACTTGAATTTGCTGCTTTTACCACTTCACAAAATTCAAACATCTTTTTATTTTTTTTTTTTGCCTTTCTGTAGGACCCTATTTACTGATTGTTCCCAAACAAAAATGAGAACAATGACAAGATGACACTGCTACAGCATTTCTGGTCTGTTTTTTCTTTCTGATACACTTCCTTGTTCAAAAAAGCTAGCAAGCCTAAATAATACAGAAACTCTATTAAAATCTGTGGCTGGAGTTGTGCAGAAAAAAGACCGTCTCCATACTAACTATATGGATAGATGCCAGAAGAGATAAAGATCCTTGAAGAGTAAACAGAGAGGGAACCTGGAAGAGGAGAGCAAAAGGGTCTTGAGAGTCACCACTCCACGATAATCTTCATTCCACAGGGAAAAACAGAGCAGCAGCTTCCCAAATGCCACCAATTCAGCTGCATAATTATATCTTGGGAGCAGCAGTCTAAAATTCACATCCCTGAGCCCTCAGTCCTCTTCCATAGTGCATCCCCATGCTTATGTATGAAAGAAGAGATAGTGAACAATAAAGAAAAATTGAGTGTTGATTTACTTGTAAAATAAAGATAAGTTACTAATTACTGTGGAGTTTGGTTAAACATGCTGCATGCCATCTTCTCCTTTTGATGCAGAGCTTTTTGTCTTATACTGCTTTATGAGAGGTGGGAAAAGGATGAACAATGCAATGGCACAGTGTGGTTGCTCATTCACAAGGCAGGGAATTAAATCAAACCAACAATTTTCCTTGTGTGGCAGTACACTTGTACAAGTATGCTTAGTAAGCCCATCCTTTGAAGAAAGATCTCTGGAAGATGCTAGAACTTGATACAGAAGAAAAAATGGTCCCAGCTGTTGGGGGGATGGTGGATGTTTTTTTCTTATCAAAAGACCAGGCTCTTTTTGCAGATCCTGATTACTTCCCAAATTCTCTTTTCCCAAGCACATTACTGAAGTGTCCTTACATCTTCAAGCTAGCATTGTTCACATAAATCTTTCTGCTGCCAAACCAAACATAGCCTTTATCTCTTATTGCTGTACTGCTCCCTAAGCAGAAAAAAAAAAAAAAGTTAACCTACAAAATTGGCGTTGCCTCAGACAGAAGACGACTACTTTCCCCCATTCCTGTATTAAACACAGGCAGACTATACCCTGTTTTGTCCTAGCTCTTCTCTCTGCAGTCATCAAGGCCAGAAATTTATTCTTTTAGGTGAAAGCTAGGATTTTCTGATGCTAGAGTTTGTGGCTGTGTTACTGAGAATCCTAAGATATGGAAATTAAAAATACTTATATTCTCCCCTCTTTCTAAATTTGCCTTTCCTTTTATTTATTTAGCCTTAAAAGAAATCCATGCCTTTTTCCCTTTTGTCTTCCACCCTTTTCCCCAACATTGTGAATGTTACAAAACAGAAGGTTTTTTTCCCCCCTTCCAACACTGTTCTACTGAAGGAAAGCAGTATTTCCTACTTCTGAAAGTGACTTCTCAGTTTACAATACAAGCTCTGAAGACAGCTCATGCAGCCCAATCTGGAAACACACCGAACAGGCATGCAACACAATGTACACCCGTGTGAAAGTTGTGCTTGGTCAAAAAGTTGTGCACTCAAAGCCTTCACACCCTGTTTAGGAAGATAAACCCATTGCTCCTGCTAGAGCACACTGCAGCTCCCTCCTTCTTCACATGTCTGGATTTTCTTCCAAATGAAATGGCAATGTGGAAAGAACGATATGCACCCAGTTTCTCTTCAAAACATGCTGTTCACCCAGGATACAACCATGGATATCAAGTCTAAAATGCATACCACAGAGTAAATCAGACACAGTCTCTGAGGCCTAAACAAAATATAGGCTGCCTTGCTTTCTCTGAGGCCTCCTTCTTGCTCAGGAACAGCAACCACAAAGATCATTTACGAAAAAGTTAGGCAACCTCACACTGGCCATTCATCTGTCGGAAATAGGTAAAGAGGCCTCTAAAGAGCTTTGAACAATTTGAACTAGACAATAATGCTAACCTGCTGGTAGTGAAACTCTGACTTCTCAAAGACAAGACTAAAGAGTTTATTAAATGATTCAAACACAGAAAGACTTAGGAGGCCAGTCAGGAGAAGAAGAGTTTGAGGAAACATAACAAGATGATAGTTCCAGATGAACAAACATGTACCACACCTGCAGTATCAACTACCTAGGAACATCTTCTGACCACCAGTGTACAGGAGTGTACAAAATAGGGAACAAACCTTCTCCACCACTACCAAACATACCAGAATAAGCTTCAGAAACAGAAACGTCTACCCATTTAAGACTCAGAAAAACTTACTTTGGAGAAAAAATAGCTGCCAAAATTCCAAAAGACACTCGTGGTTATACTATGTAGACATCTAAAATGTGCTGAGCATTTAAGCAATGGAGGTTTTTCACCTAGTAACTAGACTTATAAAAAACAGGGAGCACTATGTAGCACATTATTTTTAAGCACCCTGCAGACCATACAGAAAATATCACATCAACTTGCCAAGGTTTAATCATACAAAACCTCCTACTTAAGTTCTTGTCAGCAGTAAAAGCACCAGTTCTAAACCAGTGCTCCTCTCCTATATGAAAGACAGCTGTTCATGAAGAGTACCAATTTATTCCACCCAAATCTGGAAAAAAATAACTCTGCATTCACAGAAAATTTTAAAAACTCCACTTCCACACAATTCAAGTAGCAATAACCATAAGATCAATACAGTACTGACATGTGCTATGCTTCTGCTTCCACAAATGCCAGTAGTGATCACATGATTTCTCAGTAAGACTGATGCCACACAGCACTTATTTTTCAACAGTGGTAAAAAATAAGTAATAAAAATCTGTAACACATGTATTAGTCTTCTTCTAAGTAAAAGAAAACCAAAGCTCAATTTTTTGCCTAATTCAACATTTACAGAGGCAAAAAAATAAGGACTGTTCTCTTAAGTAATCCATATCACCTTGAGATGACTTCCACAACAGAAGGGAAAACCAGGCTTCCTCTTATCCTTTATGTTAACCTGAAAATGAATCAATAAACTACCAATTCATAGATAATATTTCATAAGGATATTCTCTTTAGAAGCCATCATTTGCAAGATAATAATTGATTTTAAATGAGAAACTTCTTTTACAGGCTTTAGTAGGAGAATAGGAAGATCTAGTACCTTGGAGAAGGCTCCAAGACACCTTTACAGTACAGGCAACATATTTATAGGGATGGTTTATCTCACAAAGCCATTACTCACCTATTGGCAATTGCAAAGACCAAATTCATTCCCAACTGTGAAACATCCCCTAGCAACTTCATGAGCTGTTTACATATGGGAAAATAACACTGACATCACATTTAAAAAAATTTAAGCTCTGCACATCCCGTTTTTTTGTTTGTGAGAAGACCTATGCATAAGTCATCTTCTACTCTTTATACAGGGATAAAACCCATGCTGATTGCTCAAAAAACTGAACAAGCTGAGAAATGGTACTTGTCCAGAAGAAGGACATATGCATAACGTCTGCACATTGACAGCACGAGAGTTTGGGGAAAAAACTAGCAATTATCAACCAGTCAGGTAGAAATAAACTTATATTACTGATTTATTCCTACTGAGTTCTAAAATAGTTTTCTGATCAGTCCTGTTTAGGGTTTTTTTCCTCCTTCAGCATCCTCTAGTTTTAAATGGATACATACCAGCAACAGAGTCAGTCTGATGCAGGAACATACTGAGCACTAACACAGTTCTCTCTGTTTATTTTGCTGTCTGGACTGCAGCTGCCTGTGGTGAATGAAAAGATGTCTGTCTCTCATAAATGTCTGCTGCTGGTGTAACTTCTTTCACTGACCCTGTTTTCAAGACTGATGAACTTCATTTCTAGTATAGTATGGTATTCACTCAACAAAGCTACAGTACTATATCAGGCTAAACACACTTGGTGTCTGGCCTTCGGTGCTTATAAAACAGGAATTTAAGTACAAGATAAAATATCTGCTTCAAAGTCAGTCATATTTTACACTGGTCTTTTGTTATAGAGGAATTCAGTCCTTAGTGGTTTCGGGTTTGGGAGAGGGGGAGGTTATGGTCTGAGGAGATCTTTAGTCTCTTGGTTTTATTAAAGAGCATACATAAATTCAGATAACGCAATGACCTATACAGTTTCTCTAAACAATTCAAGTTTATGAACGTAAAAAAATCCTTGTGAAGTTGTCTGGGAACAACTGTTTTAAAGCTGTCAGTCTAAAATCAGCTTCAAATGATACCTGCAGTTCTGTGTTCCTCTAAAAGCTAATGTTGAAAATCAGTCAAATTTCAGACAAAATAATTGTTTAACCTTTGGACTTCTTGACATTTTTTTCTTGCTTTCTCTGTGCACTTCTTAATGTGGTTCTTGAAGAAACCATTCCTTGGCAGTCCTGTTTTTCATTACTGACCAAGTTATCTGCAAGAAAAGGTAGCCTGTCCTACCCAAATAGGAATCTCAAATACAGCCCATAATATAAAGAATTTTTTTTAATTATTTATTTAGTGTGTTTTTATCAATAGCTAGTGTAGTGAAATGGATGTGCACATAAGTTATCATATGTAAAACATTTTACACCACAATAAAGTGTATGTGCTGTTCACACAAACATAACTTGGCTACTCAAGGCAGCAGCTAGAGGACAAATCTAGAAAGAGTAAACAAGAAACCAACTATACCTGGTCCTCATTCAATTACATATTTTCCGTTTTGTGGATATTTCTCCCTAAAATAGACACATAATTGTGTTGATCTGCTAGCATCTAATGGCTCATCTGTGACGATTTTTAGAACCTATCTATGACTTAGGAATTGTGATCAACTCTATGATGTCAGCATGAAGCTTTTACTTAAAAACTGTATAGCAAAAAGGTCTCTCTGTCATGAGAGCTTCCAATGGCACCGACTAGCTAAAGGGCAATTACAAATTCTCAATTTTTGACATAACTTCAAGCAACAGTGGTTATGATAAGGGGAATCAGGAATTTTTTCCTGTCTCCTAAGAGTGAAATGCAGAATGGAATTCCCACCAAGGCCTGGGAATCTTAAAATACCTGGCATCAGACAGAGAATATCTCTGACTCTATTTGAAAACTCTTCAGATTCAGATATCTAGAAACTACCTAGACATTATGTATCTATATAGATAGATATTTTGAATTTTAAAATATGGAGTTGCACCTGACAGTGGCTGTAAGGAACTGGGACAAGAAGATGGGAGGATTTGATTCTAACCCACCATGCTCATAGTGGCAGAGGGAGCGGCAATCACAACTGAGAAATATGGGAAAAGCAGTATCGCACACTTTAAATGACACAGTATTAATGAGCACGCAGTGGAAAATTCTATATTACAGAGAATACAGCTACCTGGTGTTTCAGGTAGCTAATTTTAGAATTACTGAAAGCTCTGATAGGTTTCTGTTTCCTGATACTATTTTAAAATTTCTTTTTTTTAAACAGATGCCATATACATCATTTTTTAAGTGGCGCAGAAAAAAAAAGGCCAGGTGTATTCCTCTAAGGAGAATATGACTATAAAATCAAAATATGAGTGTTTAGTCTTAACTTCTCATCTGCTAAACTCCTGAAAACTCCAGAACAAGGGCTCCCAAACAACAGCCCATAAACACTCCTAAGTTCCTAGAACTGCTGCTGCTATTGGC
>NW_008606149.1:0-12431 GCF_000691845.1 Merops nubicus | reverse complement strand
CAGGAATGCTTTAAAAATCCTGATCTAGAGCTTTAGGAACATTGGGCTATAAAGTATAAATATGCACTCTAATTGGCATCTGGAACATCAGCTACTTTCCTCCTGCATCAGACACTGTCAGTTCTGTAGCAATTCAGCCAGTGTTACATAAGACAGCACAAATAGCAACACTTTTTGCTACGTATTAGTTCTTACACCTGGGCAAATCAACTAACCGAAAACAACTGAAAGACATGCCAAATATTATTCTAATCTTCACCACATTAATTTCACAGTAGCATAATTATTTGGATATTCCCAGATAGATTTCTGATATGTCATTTTGCTGATAGTACCTGAATTTGATTTAGATTTGTTCAGTGATGAAAATGAGAATTCAGAAGTACTCAAATGAACATTTAGAAACACTAAAGTGGGGGATGGTGGGTGGAAGAAGATATGAATATGTGTCTGCTTCATCCCATTTATCCTGCAGTGTTGGTGTATCTCTTTGAAGTGCTGGCATGGGGGAAGAAACTGCATTACCCAAATACCATTTACATAATCATTTTTTCCACATTTAAAGACGATTTTTCTCCCTGTTGTTAATTTGTTCCTTATAATCATACACTATGACAATACCTATAAAATATATTATCATTTCCTCCATCCTTTCTATTTTAAAACCAAAAGGTCACCTCTGGCAAAGCAAGTATAATCTTTATGGCACTGACAAAAAAACTGTACATTGACGGGAAATTAATTATTTTTCTTCCATCTGAATCTGTTCTATATTCTTGAAAGGAAAGAAATCTCTAGCTCCTATTTACAGTTCTGACGCTCCCATCAAGTGCAGATAGCTGGCTATATATAAATCATATATCGGAGCCTGGATTCTGGGGACCACATAACACAAAATAATTGTCATATTCATTTAGACTTCTGTTGCAGCTGAAAACAGTGTTATCTATGTGAAGGCTATATTCACAACGTATGCTTGAAATTAAGGCTCTGATGCATCTGACAGGAGCAGTGGGTCCACACTGTGCTGCAGATTTGTGTGTTTTATTCCATGCATGCGGTTACTTCTGTGTTGGTTACCATCACTTTCCAGTATCATATGAAGGCAGATGGACAAACAAATTCAGTGTTTGCATACTACATAATGACTGGATATTTTCCTTACACTCACTAAGACTATATTAGAAGTATTCATTTGTGTTATTTTTTTTAGATTATGTCAACATCATAGCCTGGATCCTGTGAGGGAAACCTTCAATTAAACAAAAACTAAATAGAATTACCTTCTGGGGGTTGCTACACACGATGTCCACCTTCAGAGCATTTCACCAACTCTCCATAGCCCGTGTTCTACCAACAGTGAGAACCGATGGCAACACTTACAGAGTGTCAGAGAAAACAGCTCCAGCAATGTGTGCTCTTCTCCCACTGTAATATCTTTACACTGAGCACCTGCTGCTGTAAATCCTATCTAAGTTTTCCTCTGCTAGCAAATACAAACTCCAGGTTCCCCGCTGTGGTACTCCTCTCTGCCTTGTCCCATGGCCCGTTCCCCACTGTGCTCCAGGTCACCATGCAGAGCAGCCAGAAGCCCTCAGCACTCCTGAGAGCCAACACCCAGCAAACTAGTACCACACAATGCTCCTCCATGCACCAGGGCTGGTGCAGCTCACTGGCTGCCTGCTGCACAGGGGAGCACAGAAGAGGAGAGCAGGTCTGTCTCCAATGAGTGCTGCCAGACCACATCTCTAGGCATCCTGATTCAGCAAAAAGCGTCCCCTTGCTTGGTCCTGCTAACAATTCAAGTATTGCTGTGGATAAAACATGCTCTTCCTTTTCTCATTGTACTGATGGCACAGAAGATTATGAACATCCTTTGACGTAACGCATACTGCCTTCCCCACACCCATTTCCTCTCACATACATGCGTATGCTGTCCTCCAACTACATACTGCACAGGCATGCCCCAGAAAAGCCACACTGTTCCCCAGTCTGACAGGCTATATGCCTCACTACTGGCAGAACCATGCTGCAGGTGAGCACTCACACCTTTGATAACGTCATCCAAAATGGGAACACTCTGCTTGCTTTCTTATCTCTTTTCCTACACTATTTAATTATTTCAGCCAACATCATGAACACCTCTCTGATGCAGTTGCAAGGACTTGTCCAGCAGCCAGAGCAAGATCCTGACCAGTGGGCTGGTGGGCAGATGGTGGCAGCACCAGTCACACAACACTGCTGCCAGTTCCTCAGCCCTGCCCAAGCTCCAACAGCACCGCAGGGTCCTTCCTCAGCATGCCCAGCACACTCTCTACATGGTCTCTGGAACTTCTGCCTTTGTACCCTCTCCCAAATGAACACTTGACAGGACTACTCTCTCAACAGCACTACCTTCATCCATCTCAGAAGAGCCCTTAGAGGTTTAATGCTGCTGTTGAACTGCGGTAAAGTAGGATGTGGCTGAAACGCCACTGTGACAAGCAATCGATTCTGCTTCGCAAGGGCTGCCTGAAAAATCTGAGAGGTAAACACTTGGGATGGCTGCTAATCCACAAATACCATCCGATGAGAAACCTTCAGTACTTCCAGCAAAATTATAATTGTTATTATAAGTAGCTGGATTTATTCTCCTACAAGTAAAACCTTCACTTCTGACTAACAATACAGAAGAAACAGGAGTTGCTAGCCATAAAGGCTGCTTCTTTCACATAAATATATAAAAGGTGCCAAATAAAGTAATTCACCTCAAAAGAGAGCACTATTCCATGGGACAAAAGATATTTTATTAAATTTCATATTCTGCAAGGAGTAAGTTGATTCTTTCTCACATCAAAACACCTCAAGTGGGAAGCTGAGACACTAAGCACAGAATTCAGGAGTTCTTGGCTTCTGAGACCAAGGTTTCTCTGTGTCACTTACTGTTTTTAAAGGGCTGAAATAAAAATAAAACTTTTTTTAGTTATTGCAATATGACATGCGATTTGTCCAAATATGTTCCTTCTTGGAAATCCAGTGTAATCAGAGGTGAACAAACATGACTCTTGATATATTTAATAACCTGACAATTTTTTATTCATCCAAAAGCAATCTATTGAAGGCTTCATCATAAATCTGAATGAAGTTGGTAACAGACGGTATCTGTATCTCATCTGAAATGTAAATGAGTCATTTTTGTCTTCTGAGGGACTATGATAGAAGAGCCTCAGTCTTATGGTTAAAAACAACTTTCCACTCATCACGCACAGTATCCCCTTTAATGCCTGCTTAGTATTACTTCCACGATAATCTCTTAAACAAATGGGGACATGATGCATCCTCCAAAATTCAAGGAAAGTCACATTATTTTAGATGAAAGTAAGTACACGTGTGAAATGCTGGGGTCTGAACCCTGAGCCCCGAATTAAAGTTGACATATGGGTGATTCCCACAGCCCTTCATACAGAGGTGGTGAGTTTGCCTTATAGCTTCCCCCCAGGGTGTGGCCGGCCCTGCAGGGAGAGCCATAAGGGAAATGAGCCCCAGGGGTCCTGCACTGAGTTGACAAAGGTCAGGTGTCTGCTTGGGGATGAAAGCTGGGACCACTTGCAGGGAGTCAGGAGTGTCTGTGGAGTGCACTCCCCAGAGCTTCCTGGTTCAGGGCAGATCTCCTGACTCTCCTGGAGCTGGGCCCCAGTCTGTTTAGACCTTTGCGAACGCGGGCTGATTGGGTGAGAGTCGCCATGTGGGCAACTTTGTCTTATTTGTTTGGCTTTCTGGTCTGGCTGGTTCCCTTGCCATCCATGGGAAGCCTTGGATCTCTGTTTATACTGTTTGTTGTAGGTCGAATTGTGTCTTTTCTGGGATCATTGGGGGTGTCGACTTTATATGAACTGATTGACTTGTTTGTACCCCCGGCGGTCATTCATGTCATGACTTTCTTGTTCTCAATACATTCTAATTACTGGTTCGTCTTTCTGCTGGTTGTATCGTTCTTGTTAGATTGCCAGTCCATTGGCAGAGCAATGTAAAACAACACCAGGTGTTGCATTACATTTTAAAATAACACACTAAGATTTGGGAAATAAAAAAAGGACAATAGAAGTGTGAGATATTGCACAGAAATGGATTCAAACTATTACCAGTCTTGAACGTTCAGAAGACATGCTGTTCCAGGGCAAATCTCCTACTTGGCTTCAGGCCGTGCTGAACATTGGAATTGTTCCAGCCAGTTCCTCAGCTGTTGTCCCTTCCCTTAGAGTAAGCTGAAAAGCTATTACCCCCTGAGTGCCAAGATGCTAGGTCATATGTCACCTTTGCCTGCATTCATGCAAATGTCTTCTGATAATCATGATGAAAAGCTTGCTCAAGCACAATGTTTTCACAATTGCAACATGCTCTCAGCTGAGCTCTTCTACAGTACTTTGTCAATATTAAGACTATGTAAATGTCAAAGTGGACAACGGCAATACATCATCTGAGAATTTCTAACTGTAGTAACCTAATTACAACCTTTGTAACATTGTTTTCTCACTGCAAAAGGTTTACACTGTAATGAGCAAGAACTCAAGAACAATCTTACAGGAGGCTTCTTTGTAGCTTTTAAGCCAGTTTTCTGGACTGGGAATGGAACGAAGCCTTTTGCTAGGAGGGTGGATGGACAGATTGGATCAGAGATGCTAGTCTGGGGAAGATTCCACTCTGGATACATCGTTAGAAAGAATCATTGTTCCACATGACTCTTGCCTCATTTTGGGGGTCCTGCACACTAAGAGGCATGTAGGAACAGACAGTCACTTCAGCTACATCTTCAGCTCTATCTGAATTAACAAAGTACTGCAATTAGCACCATCAGCATGCTAAGGACACTACAATAATATAACAGGGTTAATTTATTATGTAGGCAAGGTCCACTGTCAGTGATTCTCAAACCTTTGGGATGAGACAGGACTGCCCACCATAAAATTACTAGGCAGCAAGGTGGGGAAGAAACTCTTACAAATGAGTGGTGATTAAGTCTTAATTCTGCATAATAATTTCTGATCTGCTCTACTATGGATGTTTTTATGAATTCACGGAAATTGCATACCTGAGTCATTAAGGGCTTTTTTTTTCTTTTCCCATATTGTTTTTTTTTCCAGTTTTGACTCTAACAATAGAAAACTTCTGGTTTTAACAAAACCTGAGAGATGCAAACTAATATATTCTAAAAGTTGCCTAAATATTTCAGATATGCACTATCCTACAACTTTAAAAGAAAATCAGTTGAGTTCACAATTTGAAAAATCAATAACTTGAAATGTTTCAAAAGTTATAAGTTTGTCTTATCATTAATAGACCTGCTGTATTCCACTGCTTCTACTGCCCTGAAGAGTCTTGTCCAAAATAATTTGATAAGTAACATCCATCTTAAATATTTAAACAAAAGCAGAAGTTGGCACTATGCTTCTTTGAAGATCTATCTGATAAATCCGGCACAGCTATTTTTGAAGACCAACTGAAGACTTAAACTGCTTGGAAACAGTGGAATATTATGCCACAGTGGAGTGAGTAACTACAGTAGTACTGATGCTGGAGCAGACAAAACAGTGACAAAAACTATTAATGGGAAGCCTAAGAAGTAAGAGACGTGCACATGGCCAGGAGGTTAGGGGGAGCACAGAACCCTGACTATGGAGCTTTAGCTAGGAGGACTTAGGAAAGAAGAATGCAAGGAACAGAGGGAATTGCAGAGAGAGGTTTGGGCATAATTTGACATCCTTTGGAACAGAAGGGCTTGGATATAGGAACTGGAATGTGTTGGAGGAGTGAGAGATTTGTGTTTTCAAGGAAAAGGGATGGGAGTCCAGGAGTAGAAGACATTCCTGGATCACAAGGACCTGGACTTCCACAGGGAAGCCTTGGCATCTGTGCCTGCTCAGGCACCAGTGCCACTGTGGTTTCTCACCCCACCTAGTCTGCCTAGTGCTGCCTCCCCTCTAAGTCATGGCTTTAGTTGTGAAAAATGTATAATCCTATATATTAAAGTTCCATAAAATTAATTCAACACTTTAAATACTCCAGTATCTCTCCTGAGAAAAACAATGGCACTAGGAAACTGTCTCTAGTTTGAGAACTGAAAAGATGGTATCTTCAAGTAATAATTTACTTAATAGTGAGGAGAAACCTAACTAGAGCAACTTTTTAATTGCATAGACACAGCTATGAGTCTTTTAATGTACAGTTATGGTTCAGGTGATGGTTTCTTTTGGAGGATCTCAAGGTTAAGACTGCTGAGGGTGAAGAAGGAGTTAGAGCACTGCAGATGTAAACAAGAGTTGGAAGATCATTTAGCTATTCTATGGTTCAATATTCATAGAATCATTAAGGTTGGAAAAGACCTCTAAGATCATCAAGTCCAACCATCAATCCAGCATTACCATGACAACTAAACAACGTCCCCAAGTGCCAAAACTACAAGCTACATGTTTTTTGAACACCTCCAGAGATGGTGGCTCCACTGCCTCCATGGGCAGCCCGTTCCAATGCCTCACCACTCTTTCAGTAAAGAAATTCTTCCTAACATCCAATCTAAACCTCCTGTCATAACTTAAGCCCATTTCTTCTTGTCCTATCACTAGGAGCCTGGGAGAAGAGAACAACAACCACCTCACTTCAACCTCCATTTAAACGGTTGTAAAGAGCAATAAGGTCTCCCCTCAGCCTCCTCTTCTCCAGACTAAACAATCCCAGTTCCCTCAGCTGTTCCTCTGAAGACATATTCCACAGACCCTTCACCATCTTCGTTGCCCTTTTCTGGACCTGCTCCATCACCTCAATATCTTTCTTGTACGGTGGTGCCCAAAACTGAACCCAGTACTCAAGGTGTGGTCTCACCAGTGCCAAGTCCAGGGGCACGATCATCTCCCTGCTCCTGTTGGTCACACTGTTTCTGGTACAGGCCTGGATGCCATTTGCCTTCTTGGCCACCTGGGCACAATGCTGGCTCATGTTCAGTCAGCTGTCCACCAACACCCCCAGGTCCTTTTCCACCAGGCAGCTTTCCAGCCACTCCTCCCCCAGCCTTGGGGGTTGTTGTGACCCAAGTGCAGGACCCAGCACTGGGCCTTGCTAAACCTTGTACAATTGACATCGGCCCATTGATCCAAATTGTTCAGATCCTTCTGCAGAGCTTTCTTACCCTCAAGCAGATCAAAAATCCCACTCAATAATGACAATACTTTGCCAGTTAAGGGGATATTGAAAAGGTAACTTCACTAAAAAAGTTACATTGAGTTTGTAAACTTTTTTTTTTTTAATTCCAAGTGTAACGAAATAGGTAAAGGTTGACTGGAAGAAAGGCAAAAACTCCTCTTTTATCACCAGTAAGTCACTGAAGCTACTACATTTTCAGCTGTATTTCATAAGAACCACATTTTTAGATTATTTTTTTGCCTAGAAATTTGTCTTTAAAATATATTCTAAAATTGTGACAAGTCTCATGTATTACTTCATATTGTATGACTTCAACAATAGACCTTCCCTAAAACAAATTAATTCCTTATGAATATTCTACATTAAACTAGTCTATTCAAAACACACACCCCACTCTTACTAGCATTATTTTTTTTCCAAATACTTGGGGAGTCATATTAATGTTAGTGTGCCAAGTGTTAAATTATATTTTAAAAAATAATTTGTAAGACAAATTTCTGTACGTAAAGTGCTCGATGTGGTGTATTTAAGAGGCAATTTACTTAACAGCAAGAAACCTTACTATAGCAGCATGACAATAAGACACAGCAGCCTGAAATACACAATATTGTTAACTTTCTGTACTTCAAAATTGTTCCAATTTTTATAACTCCTATAGCATTTTTGCAGACTGTTTGCCATCTCATGTCTATCCATTGCCACTGAGTATACAAATAAAAAGAGTTGAAAGTCTATTTCCTGTGCACACAAAACACATGCTGCTCCTTGCCTGCTCAGCCAGGGATTCTATTTACCATTGGTTTACAATAACTTACCCCTGACTAAGGACTGTATTTCTTTCACAGTTTTGACTCCATCTTTCTTCACCTTTCCCCTCAGCCATTCTCCCTCCACGCTGCTGTCCACAAATCATCTATTGTCCAGGACTGTGTGACCAACTTTCCCAGCTCCCGTAAAGTAGGAAAACACAAGAGTAGCATGGAAAACTGTCTGCTAAAAACAAACTAACCAACTAACCTTTCACACAAGCCATTACTTTGCCTGCATGCCCAGATGCAGTTTTCACTTCACTTCCAGGCAGCTTCTTCAAAGTATTGAATCTCTAGGACTTGGGATCAATCCCCAGGAGTTGTGGCCAGTCCTACTTGCTTCCTCCATCCTCCCTAACAACCTCACACAGTGACTCCAGCGTTTCTCCAGAATCCGATGTTCAGCCCATGCACACCAAATGGCAGCCATCTGCCTGTGGGCACAGGTCTCATCTCATGGAAACAGCAGGAAGCAAAAGCCAGACATGTCAGTGGTGGGCTTTTGTCCTGGCTTCAGTCTTCCCCCCACACACACCCCAACTGAGATTGCAGCCATCCTGAACAAAGGGATACATCTGGCCTGGCAATCTCACCCTGTTTTGATATAACAGCTTAAAAAACCCCAAACAAACATCATGTAAGAAACACAATACAATTGCAAAAGTACTGAAAACCTGACTTTTTTTAAAAAATAAACCTCATTTTGTTTATAAATAACTATGATATGTGGTTGCTCAGTGTAGGAAATAAAGGAGAATAAAAATTCTACAACCATACAACAGGCAAAGTTGTTCTGTTCTGCATTTCTACATTACGTGAAATCACTGATTTGTAATTGCCACTACTAGCTAAATAATAAGTCACAAAAATTACGCAAATTCTGTGGATTCAGAAACATTTTCCAGTTGTAGAAGACTTCAGTGGCCTCTACATGTCCCTGCGATACTGTAAAATGCTGTTTGTAGAATGTTCACGTGGCCTGAGAAACGTACTACTTCCTGAAACGTGACAGAAAGTAAACAAGGAGATGTGAGAAGAAAAGGCAATAAAAGATATTAAAGTACAGACTCTTTTGCTAGCCCCTCTGGAGAAATACATCCTGCAACCATCTGCCTACATTACCAGTAAGTATGAAACTCTTGTGCTCATCTAGAGCAAATCATGTGATAGTATAGAAATAAATGGTTCACATATGATAATGGGGCTTTGTTATTGATTAGGGTTTTGCTTTTCAGTCTTCATCTGACCAAAGAAACATGGTCTTCCTCAATTTTTCTAGTGCATCAACCTGACCTTTTAATGGAATTTAATATACAAATTAATGTCATGCAGACAACATAAGTCCCATTCCTTACCACCTTGCCCCACAACCCTGAGTCATCAAGTAGACCTAGCAGTTTAAATGAGACCTGACAAAGACTCAAAATCATAGTTTATATTCTTAAGTAAGTTTCTAAATGCTGAGTAAATTCAGGTTGTTGCAGAAAATAAAAAGTACCCAGGTGTATCTAAGTATCTAAGACTGTAATCACACTGTAACTACTGTGTGAAAGTAGTTTAAAACATCTTATTACAGTTGTTTATATATAAGTGTAAATAATAGGTACACACTGACAGGAACTGTCACTAGATAACATAAGCAATCATAATGGGTAATCGGAGCATGACATGAGAAAAAACGGCTTACTCAAATCTCTAACTTATTTAATTGTGGTAAGACCCCTTTTTTTACTGCTTTATGGAGAGCAGAAGTTTTCAGGCAGATGTATGTTTAATATGATTTATTTAGGTGTTCACCTTCATATAAGAGACTGTTTAATCCATTTCTTTCATCACTGTAAATTATTGGGGAAAAAATACAATGGTCAAGACTAACAACAGCATAATATAAAAAAATGTATACTATACTGTCACATAAGAAGTACAATCCTATTTACTTAGGATTAATTCTATCCCAAATCAACAAAACAAAACAGAACAAAAAATTAAAGAATATGGTGGAAGATAAAAACAATCTTTTGCTTGCTTATAATACCTTGCCACAGGTTTGTTTTTTTGTTGTTTGTGGGTTTTTTGTTTGTTTGTTTGTTTGTTTTTCTGGGGGGGAGTCAGGGCAGAACTGCAATTGTGGTCAAAGGAAATATAACAGAACTCTAACTCAGCCCTTAGATATTTGAACTGTCAACATTATCACTGTCACTAATGATACCTAAAAACTGTTATTTACGTAAACTCATCCATATTGAAGAGGCAAAAATATCTTGTTATAAAGACTACAACTGGCTGTAAGACAAAAACTACAGAGTGTTGAAAAATAATTATGTATTAAATTGAAGCAAAGCTGTCCTCATTAGTAAGTGGGAGAGAAGACAACTGTCATGGTAAATATGAGAAGGTGATGCAAATTTAGGAGGAAATGTATGATATGAAAGGAAGAGCTGAAAAAGGAATACACAAGAACTGTGAAATAACCACACCAAGCAGAAAATGGTCAAAGGACTTTCATACTACAAATGTGCAAACTGATGAATTACAGAAACTGTCTCAAATTGGGATAGTACAACACAGAAGAAATCTAGAAATTACTAATGTGGAAAGAGACTGTACAAGTTACAAAATGCAAATTACTTTGCAATGTCCCATGAAAACAGACAGGGAGATTGTAGTTACTAAGTCATCACTCCATCTACCATCTTCAATATGCTTCTTGTAAAAGATATTTGCAAATCAGTCAAGTGTTACAGAAATCAAAACATTTAAGAAGAGATTGAGCTTCACCAATTTAAGCAAAGATGCCTTGAAAAGTAAGATACAGAATTTATATGAATCTATAACTTAGCCGAAATGGTATGTACAAGAAGCAAGAAAAATACAATCTAGAATCCAACATGACTAATATGTAGTCAAGTTCTGAACTGTTCAAACTAAATCTTCAAGAACAATATAAACAAAGAATATAAGACATTACAAAACACTAACACTACTGGTAAATGTGCTGTTTTACAGCAAGTTTACACTATAAAATCAGTATGAAGCTTTGTAGTAGTAACAAAAATGTACCTTTTTCCTAATTGGCCCAATAGTCCATGCTGCATTGCATGAAAACATGATTAATTTTTTTTTAAGCCCTGTGAATGGATGTATATGGAAGGACAGAGTGCGGGTTTTTTTCCCTGATAGACTGAAAAGGCTTTTATTCCACTGTCACAAACCTCCCATTTGCAGGTTTCCAGTGCTATAATAATCCAGCTAATGAGCTGTTACACAAATTAAAAATAAAATGTTTCTTACAAGCTACATAAGACCACATTTTACTTGTTTGAGGGTGTTCCCTGTTTCTGTAGCTTTTATGAAGTTTTAGGACATCGTTAGGTGTATGCAATATATAGGCTTTTTGGTTTTGTGTAATTAACTTGTCTTTTTGGTTTCTCTGAACGAAGCCTCTAGTATTTCAGTTTGCTGGGGTTTTTTGTTTGTTTTTTCTTTCATGTTGGTTTGCAGTTTTGGGTTTGGTGTGTGTTTCTTTTGTGGTTTTTTTTTTGGTTGGTTGGTGGGGGGTTTTTTTTTGGCTTTTTTTTTTTTTTTTTTTTTGACATATCCATCTCCCAGATTCTCCAAATCAGGGAGTCCTAGTCTGGGTTTTCTCTTACACTAATTAATATTCACTGTTCTCACCTTGCAAGTTCAGATGAACTTGAGAACTGTTCCTCTTACGTGGGTGAGGAAGAGCAGTGACAACTACTGTGCTCAGATTAAGCCAGTCTGATCACTGCTTGTTCTTAGCACTCAAGCACTTTTTATTTCTTCAGAAGAAATACAGCGTTTAAGAGACAAACACAATCCTAACTGGTATCTAAATTCTTCTGATAGTCACCGAAGAGGCTTAGCTTTTTCCATAAAAATGAAGCTGGGAGATCTTAGTCCTTCTCCCTTCTGTGGCTCTCCCAGGTAGTTAATGGTTCCCCTCCAAAAGACTGCTGCTTTTGAAACCTGCCCAAGTCCTCTTGCCTTTCCTGATTTCAGCCCTTCTGCCAATGTGTAAATCAATCTCTTATATTACACAAGAAGCAGCAAAATTGTAAAAGAAATACTTCTGGGATTGTCTCTCAGTAACACTGAAATGGTTTTGGAGAACTGACTACTGTCTTGGTCCATTATTTTCCTCCTTCCTGTTTTACTGGACAGCCTATTGCTGAATTAAGCCAACAAACATAAAAGCTATGTCCCAATAAACAAGCAACATACAGTGATTTGTAAACAAATAATTATTTTGTCACATAGTAAAATAAAACAAAAATCACTAAATGAACACAAATAATGACTTGAAAGTACATCTGTTTTCCAGTTATCCATTAATTTGTAATTTACAATTAATGATTATATTTAATTATGATTTTATAATTATTTATAATTTTAAAATATGTTATATAAATAATTATAAATTATACA
>NW_008606148.1:0-37696 GCF_000691845.1 Merops nubicus | reverse complement strand
TTTTACACGGAACCAGGACAAATGGTTTGGCTGGATTATTCATTTTCTAATTTAATTTGAACCTGATTGCTTTATGTTATATTAATCTTTCTAAATTTACTTCAAAAAAAGCCTAAAGATACAGTCATACTGAGATAGTTTCAGGGGAAACAAACAAAAAAAAAAACAAACCACAAAACAAAAAAAAAAAAGGCAAAAAATACCACCCCCAAAACAGGCAGAAACATAGTTCTAGGAAAAATCTGAAGACTGACTAGCCCTAGGTGTGAAACCACCACCCTTCCCTCTGTAAATTATTTTGATACCTAGCTCAGAAGTAAGAGTGAAACAGTTAGGACTTTATCATGGGAGTGTGAGGAGCAGAGCATACTTAGGTTTGGGGATATGACAGATACTGTTTTTAGATCTTGAAGGTTCATTTAAAATGCCTTCTTTTTTTTTTTTTTTGTAAGCCTTTTCAAGCGGTGTTTGCTGTATACCTGACAAATGAGCAGTGAATTGATTGAAACCGAGTGAAGCTCGTATTCACACAGGAAATTCAGTTCGTGATGAATTTCACAAAATTCACTGAGTTCTGTGTTGTAACTGCAGCCTTTTGATGATATAACACCACTTAGCACTATTTGGAAGATACGCCTTGAGAAGCTGAAGTGACTAGAGGTTGTTGTGTATTTTTCAGCTTCTAGGAGTTTAGCTCCTAGAAGGAGATTTAAACACATGTTAAAATACTCTTGCAGTTCCTTGATTAGTTTGTGAAATGCTTCATGATCTTCTGGTGAAAAGTTTAGCTCTTGGCTGCTGGTTTTTCTGTGTTGCCTATTCAGTAGGAAATTAGTTGTGGCTGAACTGCAATGCAGATTTCCTTGATAGTCGATGACCTAATTAAGTTGACTATTTCCATATTGACTCACCTTTCAAATTTAATGTAAAGAGAGAATGATGGTCCAGGATCTACTCAGAAATCCGTAAATTTGGTGGGATTTATTGTAGTGACCAAGTCTCTCCATCAAAAATGGTCCTGCCCTGACCCTGCTTATATATTTCAGCATCAATTCATTTGCATCAGGAAAGTGTCTCTGGTTTCTGGCTTCCATCAGCACTCGGGTTGTTTCTCAGCCTGTTAGCTACTCAGCACTCTGCACTTCTCCACTGGTGATTAGAGCTGCCACAGGAGAGGAACAGACAACATTGTGGGAGCTCTGGCCTCTGAACATGGGATATTTTTTTCCTATTCCATGTTAATTTTTATTTTTTATTTTTGTGGGGCAATATAAAACCTCAATAAGTGAATGGTATGATTAGTACCCAAACACAGTTCCTATTTTCCACTTTAATTTGACAAGCAGTTTTCCAGGTAACCTTTTGATTATGCATCTCATCAGGCAAATAAATCAAGACATCTGAGATTTGTGCAAGTTTGATGGAGAGTCTGGACTTAGAAACCCAAAACCAAGAACCCTGACACAAAATGAACAAAGATCCCATAGCTGTGCCATGATATTTTGAGTTGTTTTCATTCTAATACCTGAATTTTGAGTGAATTGGGATGAAAATAAAAGTAGCAAAGGGGTATGCAGTGATATCCTTCACATAAGGGAATCTTTTATTTAAACATAGGTGGTTAGCATGCTGTCAGATTCACACAGGCCTAGAGATAGTGAGCTGTATTTCAGCTTTGACCCTCAACTTCACTTTCACTGTGTGAGGGGGTATTTTAGGCTGGCAAAACTATTCAGAGCTCTGTGAATGAGATGGAAAAATGGGTGGGGAGCAGGCTTCTCTCAGAGGCTGGAATGAAGGGAGTGGTATATGAACCAAGATGCCCCTAGCACAGTTGCATTTCCTTTCGTAACAACCCTTTGACTGTGCACAAGGAGGGATGCTTAGAGTTTTGTTTTTGTTTTTTCTTTTTTATTCAGCAGGTTTATTCTGAGCTCTTGGGAAGGGTTCTCGGACTCCTTTGCATACTTCTTGTGTAACCATATTGAAGGTTTTCCAATTGGATAGAACTTAATGAAATGTTGAGAGTGGATAGCAACAGGGAAGAAGGTGTTTGGCTCAGTGCTTGCTGTGTAGCAGGAACTAACAGGAAAGAAAGGAATGGGGGTTTTGACTGAAGAAAACCATTTATTTTTTTATTAGTCTTCCTGAGAAATAGGGGATTCATTGGGGAAATTAGAAATAAGGCTACACAGACGAGAAGGTATTTACAGAGAATTTTGAGAATTATTTAAAGAGATTAAGTTTCAAGTATCTGAATAAATTTAGCAAGATGATAATTCATGTGCTTAATGTACAAGGATGGATTCTGTAACACGTCAGATGCAGACAAGGTCTGCAGACAGACATGCAGAGTATGTGTAACTGCTTTACAAGGCATGCTCAAAATAGATTCCTCCTAAAAAGCATTGTTGTTCAATTAATGTCAAGCCATATGAGTCCAGTAATATTTCAGAGGTTTTGGTGGTTGAAGGTGTAGAGAAATATGAGCATGAATCTCTTGACTTTGGATCCTGAGCTTTAACTACTGTCAAGCCCTGATTCACCACGATTCGGGGCACAGACCTTTAGCAGGCATGTAAAGCCTGATCCTTTATTGCTCTGCAGGCTTTTGAGAACCAAACCCGTGTTTGCTACTATTTTACTGACTTTTCAAATAAAAAAAATCTTCTTCCTATTAACACTTCTTTTTCTTAGGTTAAAATCTTCAACCTAGTGAGAAGAATCCAGTAGACAGATGTGTTCGGAAAAAAACAAAACAAAAAAGAGGTGCTTTTGAACCTGGGTCAACTTTTTTTTTTAATTGATTATCTTCATCATAGCTTTATGTTTTCTGTGGAAATTATTTATTGTGCTCTTGGTAAGCACAATAAGTATTCAGAGCTATGCATTTTGTTACAGATATCCTAGTATCATCACGTTTGCAAAAATTCCTTAATATACCTAAACAATACAAGTTATCCCAAAATATACACTGCATTATAAAACCAAAAAATTCCCAATTAACTATTTTTGCAGCTGTTCAGACTGTCATCATCTCTGTAGTAACTGTACCTGTGTTGCTGAAACAGTTGATTCTTGTCAGGGCAGCTGTGTGAGAGACAAAGGAAAAGAAATCCAGTTTTATCTTTTGGGGAAGCAGAGGGGCAGGTATTTTGATTTGAAACTAGTCTTGCTGCTTTTATGCTAAAATGCAGGGCAGTGCTAAAGTTCAGCTTTATTCACTTTATCTGAAATATTATTTGTGTTACTTAAGTCATTAAGAAAAATACAGAGACAAGGTGACATTAAATAACTAGAGAAGATTTTCGTATCTAATTGTATGGGATATAAAAATGGCATATCCTGCTTGATCTAGTTATCTGAGATTGTATTCAGTTCAGTTGCTGCCCCTCACAGAGTACTGAACTCAAAGCATGTGTGCAGCAGATGATAACGTGGAGATACGAGTAGAAAGCTTCTGTATGTCCAGAAAGTTCTTCACATAGTAGGTAGCTCTTAATCAGGTGGCTTTTATAAAGTACATCTACATATGTTGTAAAGTTTGATGTAGTTGCTACTACCAGGTTATATGGTTGTTAGGGTATTTTATCTTAAACACAAAGCACCCTAAGCTTCTAATCAAGCATAAAACTGATATTCTACCCCCTGTGGCTTGGCCAAGTGTTCCTGGTTTTGGCTGAACAGTACTTTTCTCTTTATTGACACAACTATGAAAGCCATGGAGTTGGTCAGTGCTTAGGAGTTGCACACAGGTAAGTGCGATGGTGCTGATAGCCCCTTTAAGAAAAAAGGAGGGGTATGAAGCAGATCCTTCATATCCTTGTGGGCCCTCAATTCTGCTGGACAGCAGCTGAAATGTGGTCTGTAGAGAATTCTCAGACTTTTGTCTTTTGACAGTTGATACTAGAAAAATTCTAGTGCTTAGAATCTAGTCAGTCTATAGATAATAAGTGATTTGTATGCAAGACAAGTCCTGAATATAACAGGGCCTAAATGAAAAGGTAATAAAAAAAATCTCAACAGTGGAACTAGCATGTGCGATCAGCACTGAGAAAAGTGTGTGCCAGTAAAATGGGACTATAAGAGCAGATTTATCTATAAATTGCATTATGTAGGAGATTAAATAGGACATAAAGATACACTGGTATGGGAAAAAAGGAGTAATTATAGAAGAAAATCTTGCACAGTCATATTTTTATGACAAAAATGCATCCAAGTAACACAAAACGTAAATGCTTACCAATGAATGAGAGAAGAGCTATATGTGTAAAGGTAGGGTGCTGTAGCAAAGACTGTTAGAGATCTACACAGCCTGGGATCAGTCCAGCTGTGACAGTAGCTTTCCCCCTCCCTCCCCCCCCCTTTTTTGCAGGTTGCCCCCCCCCCCCCCCCCCCCCCCCCTTTTCTTAGCATGTTTGAGTCAAGTATCTTATGGCAATCCAGGTGGAGAAATAAAATTACTTGCGTTTATTTGGAAAAAGTTGGAAAAAAAAGCTTTGGAAATGTAATATTTTCAACTCAATAGGCAACAGTGGGCTTTGATTTCATTATAAGCACTTTGTGGCTTGTGTTTGGAGGATATTTAAGGTGGCTAGATGGATCTGCTTGGACCTTCTGACAGATATACAGTTGTCAGCAACTGTAAGGAGTTAAATACAGGTGTAACTCAGGCCATTCTAGTTTTGTCCTTCTGTCCTTGTGTAGGTGACTACCAGCCTACAGTGTTGATAGCTGCCAAGAAAAATAATAAGCTTAAGTGTTAACACTGAAAGTGATACATATGTGGAAGGCTAGTTCTGCCTCCACTTAGACTGTTTCTGCATTAAGGCATATTTTAGATAATACCATATACCAAATTCTCATTTTGTCATAGAATATCAACTTAGATATAAAACTGGAATGTTCCTTTTTTTTTGACCACAGTTCAAAGTACTGAAATATTATAAAGATCAACAGAATTATTGAATGTAAGAGCACCTTTGACCAGAAACAAATTTCATTTATGATTTAAAAATGTTTTCCTCTTTGCTCTTGGTCAGTGTATTGCCGTGCTCTGAGGTTTCAAGCTGAGCGAGTAATAAATTATATATGTGTGTACATGTATATAAACCAAAACCCCTCAAAAGAATCAAATGGATGGGATAAAAGAGGTACTAAAGAGGTCTTAAAAATATTGCAGACTCAGAAGACTCAAAGGGAGAATAAAAATACAGGAATCAAAGGTGAAAGATGAAAGGAAGGTTGCAGAAAAGGTTATGGGAAGTAATAAGAAATTTATAAGCAACAAAAGGTCAGTGAAGGAAACTGCCAGGCCTCTGTTCAATAACAGTAGTAATTTATTGACAAAAGAAAGTAGAGCGCTAAAAAATGAAATGAATTCTGTTTCAGTCCTTGCAAAGGAGAATCAGAGTGAGATGCCAGAACCAGTCATAAATTCCCCCAGAGCAAAGGCTAGTAGTGAATAAAACAGGAGTTGTGCCAAAATAAGGCCTTGAGAAATTAGAGGATCTGAACTTGAGAGCTATCTGGATTGCACAGCTAAAGCTTGTGGATCTATCTCAGAGCACAACTAAGGGAATCTTTTTCTCTTTCTTGATTATTTGTATTTTTTCCCCTCCACTCAAGGCAGTATTACGCTAGTAACAGGAGGTTGTGAAGGGTCTTCTCTGTGTCTTCAAGTAGAGAAGCAGGAAGAAATGCTTTTATCTTCCCTTGTTTCCTATCAAAAGCTGATGATTTTTATTTTTTTTTCCCTTTCCCTGAATCATTAGTTACTAGTGACTGAAAGACAGAAAAAGTCAAGTACTGTCATGAAGACTGAGGATACTTTTACAGACAGCAGCAGTAAAGTGAATATATGGGGGAAATCTTGGCAGATAGAAAACTGTGGAAGAGTCAGCATTAAGGAGGGCTTTTTTTAGAGAAGAAATTGTACAAAATTTCGGAGACAAACCAGAAGATTCTGGGGTGAGGATGCTGAATAACAAGCATGGGCACTATCTGTATCCTTAGGGTCTTGGGTTAGAGTCTTATCTGTGATAGAATATCAAATGAACAGTAGAAGCCCATCTGGCAAGACAAAATGACTTAATTGGGATTGGAGCCCTGGGTTTGATGGCAGCATGAGCAGGTCACTCTCTTTTAAGTGATTACAGTAAGCAATGATTTTACATGCTGCTTTGGAGAGCTTCAGACCTGAGGGAAAGATACTTTTAGCTCATGTAGTAAATTATTTTGAGACAGAGCATCTCTATTTATAATACTCCCATACAAGGGGACTTGATGATCCTAGAGGTCCTTTCGAACCGTAGTGATTCTATGACCCTGAGCTCAACTCTTCTAAACAGAACGGCTACAGGAAGAGTGAGTCGTATATAAAGATTATCATGGGGTTTTTTTTTTTCCTAGTACAGTAGTTGTGACAATTATGTTACTGCTGTAGACCTGTCATGCTAGGTGGGTGTTTTGGACTTTGTGGTTTCGATGGCAGTTAGAGTAGAGAGTAATCTCTCCAGGGAAGTAAAGGAAATGTGACTCTCTGAGAGAGAAATAGGGTAGTAAAAGATGGATAACTGAGTGGAGAGCATGAGCGTGTGTTGAGTAAAGAACAAGAGCTCTGAAGTTAAAATGAAGTAGAACTTCAGACAGAGAGAAAATGTGTTGACAAGCTAGGGCTGGGTAAAAGAATTTTCCAGGACAAATGGCTTCCTTAAGAGGGAGGATACAGCAGGAGCAGGTGAAACGTGTGGCTTTTGCTCCAGTCTGCCTGCTGCCAATTCAGAGACAGGCTTTTCACTGCCATTTGTTTTTACCCTTTTTGGTTTTGAAGAACTAAACTAGAACTGCTCAGGCTTAGGAGAGATTCTGACAAATGAAGGTGTTTACCTATAGCCTTCCAAGTACTCTGCTTTCCATGACTGGCTGTGGAAACTTGCAATGAAGCTTGCAGCTTTAGCTTTACAAGCAGTTCACTGCCATCCGTGGTGGAAAGGACTTCTCAAAGGACTAAATAACACCCACCAGCACTAGGTTTATGAATGAAGCCATCCTAATTCACCTCATATTCTCTTCTGAAAAGGAGATTTTTCTAAGTTATCTGTGCAAACAAAACGTAACATAATGTAATTTTAAATTGTTTCCCACAAGTGACAATATAGAAGTTTTATTAATAAACTTGTGATCCAATAAGATAACTTTGAAAAACCATGTATAGTCTTGTCTCTGCAGCAGTTGCAGCTTCATCTAAATAAATTTATCCATGCTTTGACAAGACATTTAGTGGAGAAAACATCCAAATTACTTGGCATTTGCCTGCCCTCAGGAGCTTCCAAAACTTCTCCTATGAAGTTTCAAATTAATTTCTTGCTATATATGGAGTTTTTAAAGAGATCTCCATATATCCTTGAGACAATATGGTATTACTGGATGGATCGTGATGTCTGAAAGATCTGTTCTGTTAGGGAACTCACAGAGAAAGTGTATTTGGCTTTTTGGGTGTGTGAGTGTGTTTGTGAGGGTGCCACTTTCTGTTTTAGCAAGAGACATCTGAATTCATTGCAACACTGGAAATTAAGCTATGGCCAGATAATACCGTTTCCCACAGAATGTTAAATAACTAATTTCATTATAAGTTTTTTGCTAGTAGAAATAAAGCAGTCTCATGGTAACATTAGGCACTTCAAAATGTCACTAGTCAGTCTTGTGTGGTATGCATCATTAAACCCTGCATCAACATTATCAGCAAGTGGAACAAGTTTTGTGTTGTTAAACTTGTTAGGGTCACAAGGTGTGACATTTTCTACTATACATGTAAAAATAAAATGTGTGTACATATACATATTGAAGCTCAGAAGAACCACATCCATCTTGTCAGACACCCTGAAAAATGTTGGTTCTTATTACCTATTATTTTGTTAGATAACATAAACGTTGTTCTTCAGTAAATGAAATCCAACCGTATATTGGAAAGCTGAACTTAATGGGAACGTGATGGGAACTTTGGTGTTGTGTCTTGCTGATGCTGAGCTACTTCTTCTAAAGATGTCACCGTTAAAACTTTTGGCCCCGCAATGTGGAGAACTGTGTTTTTGGCAGTCATCTAGAGTTGATTATAATTGATGCCGTTTAAGGGATAGTAGAAAATTAAACATCTTTTCCTCAGTCAGTGCAGTATATGCAAAATGAGTTATTCTCTAGAGATTCTTGTTTTCATTGATTGCATTCATTCCAGGGAGGTTTTGGACTCACCTTTAAGTGTTTGTCATGTAGATGTCTCTTTTGAGGTAAGATGAATCTCAGAATAATAGCCCTCCTCTTTGGAATAAAGGAATAGAGTTGACCTTGCCATTATAAATGATACTTTCCTGATAGCTACCTTGCTTCACAGTGATAGTAGGATAAGTAAACAGGTTATTGTTCTTTATTATCAGTAGCACTTAATATTTTCTTTTTCTGTCATTATAAAATATTTTCTTTTTCCATTATTGTGTCATCTTTCTTTTTTTTATTATTATCATTTATTTGTCTTGGCTTTCTTCCCTCATTATTCTTTCCTGGCTGGACTCTTCCTTTTCTCCCCTTTTTTGGTTCTGCTAACTGAAACGTCCAAATCAGTATTTTAATCAGTGATGAACTGCCAAGTAAACCAAAGGCTTTATCTGAAAAAAAATGAGGGATGTATGTGTACGTGCCACAAAGGAGAATGATGAGAAGACTGGAAGTACTCTTTCAGTTTCTGTTTAATAAACGCAACGATGTGTACATATAACGAATGTTTGGGTTTCCTTCTGAGCATCAAGAGGAGTTTATTGTACAGTTTCCTTCCCCAAGAACAGCTGGAACATCACAGTATTATTTCAATTTTCCTAGCACAGATGCCTAAAAGCTCTTATATTGGTGTTATGTTGTCTTGGACATGATTTTCTAAGAAGAAAAAATTATTCCATTTCTGTTTTCCAATACTTTTTTTTTTTTTTAGTTCTGGCAGCTGAGCTCGTAGCTTCAATTTTCTTTTCACAGCATTGATTGGGAAGCTGCTGCCCCTACTACATACTAACGTCTGTCAAACACTTGATTCATTCTACACTCCACAAACGTTTGAGCTCCACAGCCTGCCAGCATCACCAGAGTGCTGCGGGCTCCTGTTCCAGGGAACTGTCACACTGTACATTGCTTGCAGCTCTTGCACATCCAGCCACTTCCTATGTGATCCTCTCCTTAGAGAGCTTCCAGTTGGCAACACCTGGTCCTTAGCACCACTGAAAGAAAGCAGACAGTGAAACATTTGCCAGAAGTTTTAAATAAGGAGACCATAACTGAATTAACAGTAAAGCTATACTTGGGTAATGAATAAACTGTTTCATTTAAATGCAAAATTTGTTGCCTTACTGTATTTGGTCATGAAGGTGATGGGTGCTGCTTAACTTATGGATTGAAGCATGGTGTATGTCACCTGGAACAGAGGAACTGGGAGGATGGCTCTGACTGTACACTGTTATACCTAGCATGCTCATCTGCTCTTGAGGGGGCTGAGCAGTAAGAAAGAACAAATGTGCTCAACAGCAGCCAAAATCAGTAATATTGTGATGTAAACGCCTCAGAAACAGAATGGATCCACACAGACGTTCCTAATGTTAGTATCTTTTTCACTCCCATAACGCAGGGTATTGTTTCTGCAGTACATTGTTTCTGTGTTGCCAAAATTTTCACAGGTTGCTGCATTGACTGGTGAATGGAATGGTCCCTCTACCATTTTAATCTTTAAGGAATTTTTGGAAGGCTTAGTTATTTCAAGGCCTGATCCCTTGCAATACTTAGTATTTTGCTGATTCAGGTGCTGAGCATATTAGTGGATAACTTCCCTAACCTTTGTAAAGACTACCTCAATATTCTTCTTGGTGAAGACCTTGTAGAGCTGTTAAAAATACTATTGCATAATAATGGAAACATTCCTGAAAGTTAAGCCTATAATAGAAGTCTTCAGTAATGATATTTTCTACTTATGTAATAAGGGACTTCAAGTCCATTTATCTCTAAAATTTGCATTTTAATGACAGTAAGCAGAAGGACATGGAAGCAATACTAAGGAAAAAAACTCAGCTTGGGACAACATATCCAAGAAAAGTGTCTTTTAGAGCTGATGATAGCTACTCCCTTTGTTCAATGGTGCCAAAGAAGAAAATTGAGTTCCTGATTAATGATTTGGCAAGATTCTACTGAGTAACGCACTGTGCTGGAAATTCATATGCATGCCAGCTCCTTTTTGGATCTGGTTAAAGAACAAGCCTTGATTAATGAACAATTATTTTTTTCAATTAATGTAATGAAAGGTCCTTCCTCTCTGCCCCGTTTTTCTTTAGCAGGCACTGGTTTTCTTGTGATTGGCATGTTGTGAGCCAATAGTGTTGGGTAAGTACAGAAGAGAACTTTGTAGAAACCATATATCAAAACTGTCAAGAGTTTCTGTATCATACTTAGGGAGACTCCTTTTTCTGAATTACTTTCAGTTACAAAGAAGGTTATTTTTTGTTTCCTTTTTTTTTCTTACTATAATAACTTGGGATACAAAATTCAAGATATATATGAAGCCAAGCTGTCTGGAATGAATTGGTTGTGTACATCTTTGAAAGGACTTGAAATATAACATCTCTATTTTGTTTGACATCTTGGATAAAATAAGTTTAAAGATACTACTTATGCTGCCAGATTGTCTGGAAGGACATGACTTAAAAAAAAGAAAAGTTTCCAAGGATGTAGGATGTCACTGTATTGTGGTAAATTCACTGTGAGCAGAATCAAGCAAGAACATATTGGTTAAAAGTCAGACATATCAATGTCATTATGACAGTGGGAATTTTCCCTCTATATAAAGACATAAAGGAAGAAGGTCTCTTGGGAGGCGATTTGGGTGTAGTGTGTGCTCAGCTTCTGAACATGCATTTGACAAGAAGCTTGTAATCAATGTTAATAGAATCTTAGGTTCTAAATATGAATAGAGTAACTACAAAGTTCTGATGATTATTCAGTAAAGAGCCAGACTAGGAGAAAGTGGCAGCTGAGATCATCAGAAATAGTCTAAGACTTAGGTGGCCTAATTTTAATCTAAATATGTTAGATTGCTGTTGGCATTTCTTTCTAACTAGATCTGCCCTCCATCTATTAAAGAACTACATCTAGTAGTTGAAATTAAGCCTATTGATTTTTTTTAAATAAGTTTTGAACTACCTGAAGCAACTCTGAGAACATCATTTAAATCAGAGAGTTTTCTTCAAGTATCATTTGTACTTATCACACTATTCGCACTGAAATTATATCAGTATGCAGCTGGCTGGTTGGGTGGCTTGTAGCTGCATGTCTCAAGCTCTTCCGCTGTCAGTAGATTCTGAGGACAATACAATAAAGAAGTATTTGCATTGTTGTTCACCCCACATAATAAAATAACAGTATCTGTGAGTAATGTGCTGCCTTGCAGCATCTTTGCGGTTTACAATAATTCTCAACAAGCTTATCCCAAGTGGGCTGGGACTAGGAACACGATTATGCTTAGGAGGCACTGTTTGATTAATGAACAACTATTCTGAGTTCCATATTGGACTTCCTGCCTTTGAGATTGTCTTAATTAGCTCGATGCAAAGGCTCTCCGATCAGTACACAGACAGATTGTGATATTTTAAAAACAAAAATATGATAAAAAGGTTGATAAACATGTTCAAATAACTAGCAAAAGGATGGCAGATTGTTCTGGGTGTTATTCTTAGGGGACTTTTTGTTCCACATAGCTCTGCTTTTTTTTTTGTAGCTTATTTATTAGAGGGGTTAGATGTGGCATAGTGTTTGATGTATTCGAAGCATGTCCTAGAAGGCTGGTGTTAAAAAATGGGATGTATCTGAAATGTACATGGATGATGTGCATGGGAGTTTTCTGAAAGTGGCACTAAATTGTTTGCTGAGCTTGATTGTGAATCTAGTCTCTATTTCTTTGAAATAGGCCCGAGTACAGTAACATTTATTCTAACTGCTATGTGTGCTTTTCATATTGAGGGCAGAAGTTAATTCTCTTTCCTAATGCACAAAGGAAGATCTGCAGGATTTTGAAGTGTATCAGCATTTCTGTATTCTTCCTACACAAAATCCTGGTAGCAAACCAGGAGTATTTGAGCAGTAATTAATGCCAAATGGATTTCTAGTCGTTCACAAGGATGTGTGCGTCTTCATGAAAGCCTCTGTCTGCTAGAGGAACTGTTCACCTTGGCTCTGGGTTTTTTCTTCGTTTTGTTATACATACAGATGTTATAAAAAGTCTTTGTATGTAAGAATCTTTAGTTCCCTGCAGCTCATAAATTGCTTGCTATTCCTTCTGTCACTTTTCAGCTTTCTCTTATATCTGTTTTGAGCTTCATCAATCAAAGTGGCATGGAAATTTCAAACACATCCGGTATTTTAGTAGTTGCTAAAATTAGTACTAACATGAGTATTGCTCTTTACTCAAATTGGCTTTATGTCCTGAATGTAAGTAAGTATGCCAGTAACTTGAATAATGCTTCTGGTGAGCTTACAATTTTTAGCTGCAGTTGATCACTTTTCTGAAATCCGAGGCTTTGAAATCATTATCATCAGAATTGAGAGCTAAGCATTTGCTGCTTTTTTCTTCGTTAGACTAAAGAATGAAAGACTTATGTCCTTGGCTTGATTTCCATTTGATACTGGAAGAAAACTAAACTGTTATTTTTTTAAAGTGTTATCCCCCACGTTTCTACCAGTGATGTTTGCAAAAATAGTTTGGTTCTTGGCCGTACTAAATACAGTTAGAAGAGGAACAGGGAACTTCTGTTTTGGCTTTTTTTACATTACTTGCATTGAAATGCTAAATATATATATTCTAGAAATACTTTAACAGTCTCTTGAAGAATCAGGAAGCAGGGGAGTGAAGCAGGAGCTGTGAGGTATTAAAAAAAAAAAAAAATCAGTGCTCCTTTATGAATAATAAAGAAGCATAATGAAACCAGCTTTAACGTGGACTAGTAAAATATTACAACTCACAAGTGTGGTGATAGTTTTAAACATGCATTCTTAAGGTCTTATATCACAATATTGTGGTTTGTTTGTGGTCTATTCTTAACAAAAAAATAACATTAATTTAATCGGAGAGGTTTCAGATTCAATATTATTATTCTTAAAGAGTAAGTCTTGATTTCAGGCCTGATGAATGTCTCTACTAATATATTTAAACCTGCCTTCCTCTACTGCTTCTTACTCGGAGTGCTTGCTTGCTTCTTTGCTGGTTTTCAGGTTAGGTGCTGAGCGTCCTGTCTCAGTGTGTGCTCAGCACATCTCAGTACGTCTCACAATGTGTCTGAACTCGAAATGAATCAAAAAAAATAATCATGCAAAGCCTTCAAAAAGTGTTTGTCTGCCCTGTGCTTATGCTGCACAGGAGCACCCCAATATTATTCAGCTTCCTATGGACTGGGGAGTGACAAGGTTGTGGAAAACAATTCTGAGGTGAGGCACGAGCTGAACAAGGGCTCTAACCTTTTTACTTGCGTCACACAGGGTGGAGGGGAAGTGTTGCCATGCACTCTTTTGTTTGCCATCCTATAAAAGAAAGGTGCCCCTTTCAAAAGCCTACGTCTGTAGCAGATTGGCAGTCTTTCTCCAGTGAATAGTGGTGTATCTTCTGAGGCTGAAGAACTGGGAGGTACTTTATACTCTTCTGGTGTTTCAGTTGCTTCCAAAGGCTGTAAATATTTTATTTTGAGTTTTTTAGGGTAAAACTTTGAAAAATATGTCCTTTTCAATGATTACTTATTGTTTTGGTTGTTTGTTTTTTTGTTTTCTGATAGGTATGGCTATCTCTTTTAGGACTATGGAAATTAGAGAACAGTAGGTACAAGGTGTTTACTTCTTTAAATCATCATACAACAAATGACAGTCCAGGCTTGATTTCTAGAATTTGAAGTCCTCCTTGTACTGGATTTTGGGGTTATATAAATGAAAAAAATTCTTAACTGGCATCTTTTTACCTTGCTGTTCCATTAGTTCTTCAATGCTGAACTAAAAAAAAAAAAAAAAAAACAACAACCAGGCCTATTTTGCAGAGTCTTGGATTGCTCATCACTATCATACTGTTAATTACGTGGTGCTCATAGCTGCCCTTGGTGACCACAATAACTGTCAGGCAGCCTGGGTAAGCTGATTTCTCTTCTCTAGGTGTCTCTCTGTGCGAGAACAGATGACATGAATAATTAACTGAATTGTGCCTTTCCATTCTGATTCCACAGCACGGGGTTTGAACTGCTAGTTAAGTGTGTTAACTATGTCTTGTTAACTTGGAAATTGAGGAAAGCTTCAGGTGAATGACACTACAGCTCTCTGATGCTATGTTTCTTAAATGTGCACTTAAAAGAGAAAACATATGCAAAACTCTTCAAATTTTTGTCATCTTTATGGCATAATAAGGGAAAGAAATGTTTTGGATGGGATAATGATTGAATTTTCTATTAAAACTCATGATCCCAAATACTGTTGTTTGGTTTATTGTTCTGGCTGTTTGAGAAGTGGAAGAAAAAACACAGTCTAGGCTGTAAGGAAGTTCTGGGGTTCTCCACCTGCTTTTTGCTTACCAATGTATTTAAAGTAATGACTGTCAGATGATAGTATTTACTATTATCTGACATAGACCTGATATTTGTCACCTGATCTGGTCGGCATGACACTGACTCTTTTGAACATTATTCTGATTTAACCATGACCATTATTGTAAATAAGATGAGGATAGAATTATTACGAAAGCCAATTTAAAAGGTGCATCATGGACTATCACAAATGTCAGGTTTTTTTTTTTTTTTGTGTTTTTTTTTGTTTTTTTTTTATATTCTCAAAGTTACAACAGCTGAAAAATTAGCATTTATTTTTAATTTAGCTAAATTTTGAAATAAATTAACATAAATATATTGTAAGGCATGTTAATGGATTCATATCATCCTATTTCTGTAAGGAAGGAAAACATGCAGTATGATATTAGACAGAATCAAATATTAATGACGGAATTTCTGTTAGAACTGTTGCTTCTATCTAGAAAATCTCTATACCTCGACAAGTCAAATGACTCACACTGACGTAGTGCAAAGTCTATAATCAAACATAAAAGTACATAAAACCTGGATATGCCAGTTTTTGCATGCAGAAGAGAATATCTTTTATAATCAAATCTTTACAGGATCTGAGAGAAGTTATTCAGTTGCAGCCTGGATTTTATAGAGGTCTATTCTCTAGTTATTAACAGTTAAAATATTACAGAAGGGAACGAGCCTTACACCTTATTCTATCAACCTTAAGACTCCATATGGTAGACCAGCAAGTATTCTGGTGCTTCTTGAAAAAGAATCCACACAGAACTCGTAAAAGTTGGGGCAAAAATGGGAAATTCATCTTATTGGATTAGCTGAAGAAAATTTAGGATTGATGTGTAGCACTGCCTTGGGGATTTGAGTTGAAATGCTGCTGTTAATAAAATAATGAACAAAGAACAGGTAGTCCAAGGAGTTGAAACGAATTTATGATAACTAGTAATTGGTGGCGCATCTTTAATGCATGAATGTTATGAGCCACATTACTGATGTGGTCACTAACAACAAGTGACAAAAAGCTGCTTAGAACGTAAGGTAAAGTGACATTCCAAACAATATCAAGTGTCTCTTGAGTTCTTAAAAAACATTGTTCCTCAGATACTTAAGGAACCAAGAACCAATAAAGTTGAAGGAGGAAAGCAGAACTACGTGATGTATCCACGTCACAGACGGAAAGGCAGAGCACTATGATGTACTGGAGAATCCCGTACAAGCTGCTACCCCAAGTTGTTATACAGCTAAATATGCTGCACCTCGGAACTGCTTGTTCCCAGCGTGGAGTGTGGGTTGGTTCTTTGCATGTAGTTTGTTTTAAAAATATGCTATCGTCTTCTACTCTTTTCTGAGTAGTTGTAACAGGCTTATACCCCCTAGTGTTTCTTCACAGTGACTCATTGTACAAGCCTTTTGTTACTGCTTGCTGTCAGTATTGTGTGTTTTTTTTTCCCTATGTAGCTATTACCGCCCTCATAGGGAGTCTAGCATAGGGGCTTTAGACCCTATTATTATATTGTAGTATGTAGATTTGGTGTCACATACTTAATATTTGTTATTGACTCCATCTTAGGAAAAAAAATCCTAAAATTATCTGTATAACTAAACATAGAAGGCTGTACTAAAATTCAAGTGTCATTAATCTGGCAGTCTAAAAATTCATTCTTCCTGACTTAAATACTTTATCAAATTATCTGAAAGAGAAATAAATATCTTCTTGTTACTGCACTGTGTAGCAAGGGAGAAAATACTAAAACTGGGAATGTCTGAGTGGTTTTGCCAGCAAAAAGTACTCATCTGCTGTGACAGCAGCTGCTGTTCTCCGTGCAATGTACTTGAAAGAAGCAGTAAGAAATGTCCTGTACAGTGCTGTACAAGTTTGCTCTCAAAAGCAGCTTGATGCTCCTTAGGGATCAGTGCTACTAAAGGAACTTCTGTCAACAGAAATGAAGTGAAGCTGAGGGACAAATGTGGACCCAAGAAACATCAAGCAAAGGTCTTTGTTATAGTGGAAAGTAGTGTAAGGTTTGTCTTGTGCTCCACTGCTGCACTTTTGTATTGCTAGCAGTTCCTCTTTTTGCAGGCTAGTCCTGGGTCAGTCTTGCGATAGGTGACTGCAGAAGAACAAGAGTAAATGGAAGTGTGAGCAGTATCTGTCTTGTTGAAAAATCTAGCCAACTACAATAGAAATCTGTACCCACAGATTTGCAAGGCAGCCTGGAAAAGCTGTTGCAAGAGAAAAGTAGTGAAGATTGTGTAAAAACCTAGGACGTCTGTTGTTCCCAGCTTTCGCTGGCTTGCACTTCAGTTGGGGGAAGTAAAGTGATCCTTCTCCAGTTGTCTGTTTCCAATCACTGTTGGAAGAAGAGATTGGCTACATGTCTGCAGAAAAATTCTGATGTCCTGGTGACTTGTCTGGTATTCTGGATTACAGTGTTTAATAAAAATTGAAAGCAAACCCCAGCCACCAAATGCTGAATAAATTAACTCCTGGAAAAGAAGTAGTGATTTAAATCCATGAAAAGGTACTTAGACTAGTGATCACAGTACTGAAGTAGGAGTGAAACTACCTTCGGATTTAATGGAAGCGAAACGTTTTTTAATTGGACAAATTAATAAAGTGATTTGTAGAAACTTTGCAAAAGTCAATAGTCGTCATCGACTGTGGTGTACACTAAGTTTTTTTAGGGAAAATGACTATATGTACGTAGTGCATATTGAACCATACATTTAACTAGGTATATTTAACTTGATTTACACTGTAAAAGCTCGATACAAAAACAACAGAAGTCATGCTCTCTATTGTTACAGAAGTTTCTTTGCTTCATGTTAGGTTTTAATAAACACTCTTTGACATGATTTGCAAAGTTCTAATCTTAAATGACACCATTAGTAAATCAGATGTCTCATTATAGCAAAGAAAAGTTTGGGGTTTTTTAATGACGGGGAAAAAGAAATAACTTCTTCTGAAGTGCAGAAAAAGTTATTAATGTATCTGTGCACTACAGGATGAGTTAAAAGCACAATTTACAACTATGGACTGTCTGATCAACTGCTGTAGTGTACAACAGTTGAGCTGATGAACAGCACCAGGATTGATTTTTATTTTTCTGAGTAGAGGGGGTTGAGCTTTTTCTTTCTCTATATAATCCTGAATGATTCCTCCTTGTATTTGGTTGAGTTTTTAACTAAATCTAATTTAGTTTTTGAATAAAAGATACAACTAAAGTATTCACACTTTTTGAAAAATTGTCAATGGAAATTTATAACGTTTCTGGTTTAGTGGAAAATTTTTGTCATGGTCTGAAATAGTGAAGGAAAGTCAGTTAAATTTTTACTGTCCTATTAGGGATGGCAAACTTGTTTCCAAGCCAACTGTACTGAAGTACACTATAATATTTCCTCAAGTATGAGTAAAAGAGGCTGGCTGAAGTGGTAAAATGATAGCATTTTCAATGCATAGATTTCAATGTTTTATAAAGAAATCTGCTTTGAAAGAAATTATATGTAAAGTGAGGCTTGCTCAGAGATATACGGGAAGGATATTTTCTGATATTCTCAGCCTCATGCAATCGCATCTGTTGAGTCTGTGCTGAATTAACTCTCTGAAGGACTTGGTTCTGCACACAGACTCTAACCACATCAAGATACTGCCCAGTAATTTGAGTAAAGCCTGATCCCTGTTCCGTGGAAGTTAACCTTTTCACACATCTGATGGCTCACCCCCACTATGTGGAATGATGCATCTGATGATGTATGCATCCAATGGCTGAGACACATCACCCGAGTGTCTCCACCGTGCACTAGTAGGAGAGTTTATGTGAATGCCTGCAGCTGTAGCATTTTGGAGCCACAAATTCATTAAGCATCATGACTATGATTCATGCAGTTAATGTTTGTGCCCTCTTATAGAACTTCATTTCTGGTGTATAGCTGACTAGTGTATATATCACCGAGAGCACATATATAGACAGAGAGACACACACACATATACATATGGGAGGTGTAGGGTAAACAAAATTGCAACACCTTTTGTACTGTGTTTTCAAACACCAAGAACACAGAGACTTTCCTGAAAACTCAATATTTTTGTAAGGAAAGTGTTACTCTTTTTGGATCCATCTCAGTTCTCTTGAGATAGGCTCATCCTTGTTTTAGTTGTGGATTAGGCAGCAGGGTGTGGAGGTTTTGTTTTTTTTTTTCAAGATCTTCCACCTAGTTACATGAAGTGCCATAACTGAAGAAAAAAAGTTTTACTTATCCTTTCCTTCTCAGTGAAAATAACAAAGGGATTAAGACTATGAGGTAAAGAGAACACATTGAAACTAGCAAATTTTTTTTCCATTTTTTTTTCTTGTGAAAAAGCTGACTTTTACCTTTAAATTGCAGTTTGGAGAGCTTTAAGTTCTATAAAGCTGATGCGATTTGGACAGGAAGTTAGCATTGTCACACATGGTTCACACTGTTGTAAATTAAATAAACTTCAGGTTTGTAGTCATCAGTGATTTGATCTAGTTCCCATGGCAGGTAAAGTGCATGAGCAGAGCTTCAAAGCATTTTTGTTGGCACTATCTCAATCTGGTCCTGATTGATAATGCTAACAAAAAATAAGGTACTGAAACAAAAACCCCAAGAAAATATCAGCTTGGAGCTAGTGCTCCCTCAAGCAAGAGTGCTGTGTTGGACAACTCTCCATAGCCCCTACCCTTTTTTAAAAAGATAATGATAGATTTCAAAACATCCAAAACCATTTTGTAACATGCGATTATCTCCTACCTTTGAGGTTATGAATATCCTGAGTAACCATTTCTGCAAGTCTCTAACTGCTTGCCGTTTCCTTAGGTTGATTACAATCCAGTGATTACTTTTATTTCTTTTATTCTTTCTTACCTGATTACTGGGATTGTTCCCCTAGAAGAGAGATGTTGAGATGGAGAAAGAGGGGGATCTTACCTACAGCAATTACTCTGTGGTGTTTTAGGATACATGACAATTGAATGTGTATTTATTTTCAGGAGAGTAATTCAGGAGCAGTTGATCTTCCAAATATCCTGAATATTGGTGAACAACTCCAAGTCTACAGTTCTTTCTGGTGACTTATTTAGCTTTCGTGTTAGCTGTTTGCAAGAGACTGACAGCTGCTGGAGCAGTCCAGGGCCTGTTCCTTAGTTGCTCTTGACTGCACGTTAGAAAAACTCATCACTATCTTGAACAAACTGGTTTTGGAAGAGAATTTGCTTATGTGCCATTGTGCAACAACACAGCAGCACTAATAATCAATAGTGAAACACAGTGTTAAACTAATTTAGAACCCATTAAAATATAATTTTACAAGGAAAATCCTGTCAGTATTTAAGTGACAATCGGAGATTTCTTTCTAAATTGGAGTATCGGAAGGAACAGAAATGTATGAACATCATTCCCTTTAAAGCCTTCAACACATACACACAAATCATTCAGCTGTATTGGAATGCAGATATACAGTTTTATACATTAATCTACTAAATATTTGTATTTTACAGATTCACAACAGCATTGCATTGGAAAGTTTTTGAATTATAGCTGCAGCAGAAAGTACTTTAATAATCAGAATTTTTTGTTACTATTTTGTTACTATTGATTAATCTCAAAATTGTCATTTCATTAAAACTTTTGATAAAGATCAGGAGACCAGACAGATTGTTGGTCTTGGTTAACCAAAGATTTTGGAAATTATGTTTGGTTTTTTTTAAAGCAAGATGTCTTAGACTGATGAAGTACAAAGAAAACATATATCCCCAGGTGTTCAAGGACTTGAAAATTAATTAAGAGGAAGTAAATGCAATTAAAATATACTGAAACTGAAGCATGACAGCAAAACCATGGTGGTTTATGTAGCCATGGAAGAAATATACTGGCTGTCATAATTCACATTTTTTCAGGAAAAAAAATGTGGTATGAAATATGTAAGTCGTTAATAAGCTGTGAAGTCCCCCACTGCTTTCCTTTGTGAAGTCCACAGATAGGAATTTAGAGGGAAAGGTACCTCAGAAAGCTAAGTTTCACAGGTTCTTTGGCACAGTAGTCATTTGCTCCATAGAATGGGTGTTGGGTTACTGTATTTTTAGTTGTGTAGAAGAGTAATAGAGACTAAGTCAGTGACAACATTTACATTTATTATAGTTCTGTCTCAGTAGCTTTTCTCCACTGGCTCTCAGGGAAGCCAATGCAGTGTATTCTACAGGAAAATCCAAATCAGTGATGAAGTGAATTGATGGAGGAGTATTGATGAACTTAGTCTGATGTTCTCTATGCTCAAACTTATGAATAGGTAGCAGAAAATACTTTGGAGAACAGGGTCAAACACTTGAAAACTAGACATCAAATTAATTTGCCATAGGACTTTTCCCCTCACAGGTTCCCTTTGGATTTTGAGCACAAATTCTCCATTAATTTCAGTAGTCTTAGCTTCTTAGGGCTGCCTTCTACCTCATTTTAGTAGCTCCCTAGTTAAGAAATACAAGACTTATTGATTACAATTGTGCTCAGAAAAGAAACCCCACTTGGGATCCTGTCATTAATCATATATTTAAAAATAAGACTTCACTGAAAATTGTATTTACAAAACACTTTGAGACTAAAGGTGCTGAAATATTACTGTGTGGAATTTTCTCCTTTCTGAAGCAAGTTATTGTTAGAATAAATAAAGGTTAAGATTTTCAGGTGAGCTTTAAGGTAGGTACTTCCCTAAACATAAATTTACCATTTAAGCAGCTCCTCTGAAGTACCAACAATGTCCTAGTGTAAACACGACTGATGAGACTCCTAAGCCCTCAGAAAGTCTGCTCTAGACCAGGATTGTGGATTTTCATGGACAGCATGAAGTCAGATACGTCGTAGTATTAGTAGCACAAAATGCAGTATGATTGTAACCAGAAAAAAGCACTAACCATTTTCCTGAAAGTTTATCTTTCCAGATCAAGCACTGTATTGGTCCAAGCTACCTAAATTACAATCACTGTAAATGTGCACATAGCAGTTTGGCTAAATCCCCAGCTGCAGGCAGCCCAAAAACATAAGCAGGCTCACCACAGACTTAACAAGAAATCCTTAAGTACTCCAGAGTGTTCCAGGGGCAAGCACCCTTCCTCTCTGGTCTTTGAAATCCAAGGTGGAATTTTCTTTCAGACACAAATATCTGATTTCTTCTTCCTGTTACTGTCCTTTTTACATGTACATAAAGGAAATCTGTCTACCCAAGTTTCTAACCTGAGGAAGGTTAGAGTGGTGTTTTTTTGTTTTTTTTTTTTTTTTTTTGGTTTGGCTGGGGTTTTTTTGTGGGTTTGGGGCTTTGTTTTTTTGTTGGTTTTGGTTTTTTGTGGTTCCCCCTCCCACTGTTTTCTGGCAAATCTGTGGGAAAAGATTCCCCAGCACTCCTCTTTGCAGCATGATAGTAATGGGTATAAGTAAGGGCATCAAATGGTGATCAAAGTTCTACTTTGACTATCTTCAACATGTAACATTGTCCACAACTTGCCAGTCTGTGCTTGAAAAAAAAAAAAAACCCTCATGACTAATCATTACATGGAATAAAATGCATGATGGTTATATTTGTATTGAGGAACAAAGATCAAGCTAGCCTGTGAATGTATGTGCCTGTCTGAAATAATAACCAATTAAATTCTCAGTAATATCTTGTAGAGGAAGCATGTTAAACTAATAATAAGATGAAGTTAATAAAAGAAGCCTCCTTAGTTCAAAAATATGGGCTATCTTTCTCAGTAAACCTCAGTCATATTAACCTTGTAATTCACATGCTGTGAATTACTGATCTGTTCCTGTATCTATAGAATGGGAAAATTATTATTTGGTTTAATAATGGCTGGAAAAAATCAAGAAAATAGCTTTTTCCATCTCTTGATGATTTAAGGTGGACTGAGAATCAAGGTTACAGGAATATCACATGAACATAGACATGACTTACACTACTGGAATCTGTTATCCTGTGAAGCTAAATATCCAGCACTGTTGCTAGTCACTGCAGGTTCATGAAATCCTGAGATATGCTTCTACACAGAATGACCTTAAACTCAAAAGCTGTGTTTGGAATTAATTTTCGGAGTTTCTCAGTATTAGTAGTTAAGAATGTTCTATAATTAGGACTTTGTTTTGCATTTGTAGGAAGGCAGTTGCAAATCCTGATACAATAATTCATGCTAAGATTCAGAGGTGAAATTTTGTATGGTAGTCAGTCTAGTAGCTTTAAATTATGTCACATTTTGGGAGCTATTTTTTATGTGACTCAAGAAAGATCATGCCCAGAAAAAGCATTTGAAGACAGAGACAGATTTCTCTCTTCCTCCCAGCCCTTCTTGTAGCTGATGTGGAGAACGTGCCCATGAGGGTTTGTCTCAGCTCTAGCTCTTGAGTTGCTTTAAATTATTTTGATTCAGCCTCAGGATCAGCAGGTGAAGAAGTCTTCTTGGCATTCTCTCTCTCTGTCCTGGGTCATTCAGTATATCGTTCAGCCACAGCATTAAGCACATATTTCTATTAAAAAAAAAAAAAAAAAAAAAAAAAAAAAAAAGATAGAAGATAAATGATATCTCAATTTCTTAGATGGATTTTGCCAAACTTTTAGGCTTCAAAGGGAGGAAAAAAAAAAATCAAAACAATTGCAGCATGCGAAAAAAATATTTTGGTATCAGACTTGGAGCACAAAGATGGTTTATTAATGATTTAGGAAGGTGTATTAATCGGTGGTAGAAAAAAATGTCACAGTGTATGACAGATCATTTAGAAAGAACAGTGAAGCTATTCCAGGCAAACCAACAGAAGAGGATGTCTGGCAGATTTAGGGTTGACAAATGGAGATCAAAATTTGCCTGGTAAAATGTCACAAACTCCTAATTGGTAAGTCTGAAACTAACTACATGAAGATGACCCACTGCTGTTGTAAGAGAACAGTCGTCATCTCAACTGCTCACTAATGCCCCCAAAAAGAACAGGAATAGATACAAATGGGTGAAAAAAAAAAACATTAAAATTACTTTCTAAGAATTCTAGTGGGAGTACACCCATGCTAATCCTTGGCATGGCATGAGAATAGTAAATCAATTGAAAATAAATTGAAAATTAATGAGTTTAAGAAATTAATTTTAATACTTATTAATGAGGGCTTTTTTTCTTCTACAGCCTGTTTTTTAAATGGAACTGATTTGTGCAGCATGACAGACTTTAAGGAATTGATGAGGGAAAAAAACAGGTTTCAGCATGAGTGAATGTAGTTGTTATTGGGTACCAAAAAAAAAAATTTAAAAAAAAATTAAATTGCAGGTTTTCAAGTTTGTTTTGCTTAGATATAAACAGTAAGCCTGAGAAAGAAAATTAACTTAACTGAAATTAACCTGCCTAGGAATCCTACATGGAAATTCCTGAATGTTATTTTGAAATAATTCAAAAAAGCAATTATCCAAAGATTATTCTGTACTGATCTTAAATAAACGCTGGTTTTATGTTCCAGTATTAGGAACTGTTGTCTTCTAGTTCTTGGCTTTGAAAATGTGTATGAAAGATGAAGCTCTGAAGTGTTTTGAATCTGGAACTGTATTGCAGGCCAAGCATGTTTCTAAATGCCCGTTGCAGTGATACCTGTGTTTTTAACAACTATTATTACAGATTATGACCTACTACAATCTCAAACTTGCAAAATCCTGCAATTATTGGTTCCATTTGATTTTTCTTTTGCATGTGTTAATGTCTGGGCAGTGTAAAAGTGCTGAAGTCTAGATGATGTATAGCATTAGATATTTTGGATTTATACACAGAATATATTTATGCATGTCTCACTAAGAGTTACTCTTTATTTTTATAAAGTAACAACTTCTGTACATGTTCCAAGGGTGAGTGGAGGGAGGGAGAAAACAAACCTCTTTGCCACGCTGATTGTCTAGTTGCACTAAAACATCTGTTGCTTGGTTAGATGCTATTTACAGTGAGATTTTTTTGTGCAGATGACTAGTAGAGAGCTATGACTCTTCCGAGGAAGTTACGCAGCGGTGTTTATTCATCACCACCTGCTGCTTTGTGAGCAGCAAGACATACAGCTGGTACGTGGCTGAGGAGAATAAATTTCTAAAAAGGAGAGGGGCTAAAGGAGGAGAGGGAAAAAAAGGCATAAATCACATACATAAAATTACCTTCTGTCATGAGTAATGTGTCACTTGGATTTGGCAGGTATGCTTCAAGGCTGTATGGAATATAAACGGTATCATCTTGTTCCAAATTAAGACAATTTCTGCAGTCTGCATTTCTGTAAAGAGCTTAATAAGTTAAGGCAAAAAATGCCAAGGTTTTAATATCTAATTTAACAATGGGTACATGTGGAGGTCACTGAGTTTCTCTGTAGGTTGGTTGCTTTCAGTTCGGTGGGTTTTTTTGTGTGTGTGTTGGTTGTGTGTGTTTTTGGTTTGGTTTGGTTTTGTTTTTTTAAGATTTTACTTCAAAATATGTCCCTTTCTTCATCTTCTTTTGTGTCCTACTGTGCCTGCCTTTTCCTGCTCCTTCTGTACTCAACTCCTGCTGCTGCTCCTCCAGTTAGATAGCTTCTGATCTTCAGAAAAGGTATGTTCCTATTACTGTTAAAATTCTTCCTGAGCACGATACACTCCTGGCAATTGTGGTGTTTGGCACTGGGTCTGTTGGTTTGCTGGATGCCACATGGTACTGTTCTTCTAAAGGAACATGTAGGTCTGCAGCACCCAAAGTAGGTATTAGACTCTGGATGTGGCTCAGCCCCATCTGCTTCCAGCAGGAGCTGTAGAGTGAAATGCAGCATGAGTAACTGAAGTCCAAGAGGGTACTGTCCTGCATATGATATGAAATAATGTTTAGAGAACTTTAATTTGTAGGAACATGAGTATAAGAATAGGTGATTTCAGAAAAGACTTCCAAAGTGGATATATGCATGCAGGGATATCAAACCTGAATTACACACACCAATGTTATGAGTGATGTTCATCTGTGTGTTCTATGACCTTTGCTAGCAGCTGGATTACTTGACAGTGCAGGCTTCAAAGTTCAAATAGTCAAATTACTTGGGAGACCAAAAAGCACCCAATGGAGCTCAGTTTATTGCATTTTTTTACATGAGTATATTTTTTGCACTTGCTTCATAAGAAAAATAATGAGTTTAATGCACAAAACGTCAGTTCTTAGTGGAGTGGAATTAAGTGCTTCTCTAAAGTAGAATATCGTAATAGCAGGGGTGAGCTGTTTTGTTTTTAAGACACTGTAATTATCCTTAGTTTGAGTATATTTAAATAAAATGGATGAATGGAATGAGTACACTGGTTTTATCTCCTGTTATATAAAAGCCATTGTGGTTCCCTAAGCTATATAAGATTTACTTGCCTCAGAGCACTTCTGCAATTGGGATCAGTAAAGTCTAATGAAATTTTGGGTTGCCCAAGGTTGGGGAGAAACAATAACATAGTATTGCATATTGCAGATTATCTATACCTGTAAACATATGATTAGAAGACTTTTGTGTTCAGTACTACTAATGATTCTGAGGCAGGCTGAGTAGTTCTTTGTGTGGAAGGATGCACACGGAGAGAGTCTGTGATGGATTAGAAGAGTTTGAAGGTCAGAGCAGTGATTCGGAAGGCTTTGGTAAAGGAAGGCATCTTTCCCAGAGGACAGCAAACAGCAAAACAGAAGCTAACTACCTTAAATCTTTCTGTTAAATTTTTTGATGGAATCAAGCTCAAATTGAAGAAGTACAACAGGAAAGTTTTGAACCATCAAAATTTAAAGCTCATTTAGTAAAAAATGCATAAATGTCAAAGAAAATAGAGCAAAGATGGTTGAAGAGGATTCAACTACTTATTGTGGACTAAGTTGTGATATTTCTTCCTTCCCCTAAGAAACTAAAGAACAGAAAGTATTATTTTGCTTATTGTGGATGCCAATTTTTTGAAGTTATTCCTAACATTTATGGAACTTTCCATGGTTAAATACAGATTTTTAGAAAATAACACTTTTATATATTAGCCTTCACTAACTAATGAAAAGTGATTAGCTGTAGGATTATATTAAAAATTCTCCATAAACTACAATGTAATTTAACAGATTTCACAGTGTAGACAGGGCGAAGATTTAGAATGTCATGGTTTGTGCTAGATTAATAACAAATCTCAGTAGAAATGCTCAAATAATGTATTGAGTGAGTTAATCTTTCAGTCACGCCTGTTCTGTTCTGGGTAAAAGCGCCAGCTATGAATCTCTCTGTATGGTATGAATTACATGCTGATAATTCCTTTATACTTCAGAAATGGCAAACAAACCTTTTCATCACTTCCTATTCCTTTCTGGGATGCTATTAAATACTAACATATTGCTGCATATTTGGTTTTGCATGATCTTGATGATAGACTTACCCTTTGAAGAGTCACAAAATAAAAACGGGTTTCGATGGCAATTTAGCTATAAACTCGATATTTGAGAAAGGGTAAAAAACCTGCAGTGTTTAAGTTTAAGGCTATGATAATATTATATTTCAGCATCAATCTCCAAGAATCTCATCTTGCTTTATTTAAAGAAAACAAACCAAACTACTCAGTTATACCTTCCAACATAGGCACAAGACTAGAAGATGAGCAGAAATATGTCAGTATAGCTTTGCAGACAATGTGATCTTCCACTTTTTTTTTTTTTTTTTTTTTTTAACGATTTTACTTAGTATAACTACCAGTTACTGTTGGGTGTTTTTTTCCCGATTTCTTTAATTTAATTTTTCTAATTCAGTTGTCTTCATATAGGCCAGCCTTAGGCTGTGTGCCTTGGCTACATAAATGAGCCCCATTTGAAGTACTCCTCCTGCTTTATCAGTCTTTTAGCAGCTTATTTAAAGATACAAAATAATATTTCACCTTAAATTCAGAGTAATCTGCCCTCTGAGAAAGAGACAGAATACAAAGTCAGAAAGGTGGAGCTAGAAATGTCAGAGAAACGTTTGGTGTCTTTTTACTGAAGGTGATGTTAGAAGGTTAAGGTAACAACAATTTCAGGTGACAATGTAGGAGCAGGTGGTTTTGAATACATGATTCCATGAATGTATATTATGTATTAAATTTGTGGAAGCTGGAGTGTGCCTTTAAGCAGGCCTTGAGAAATGGGTTTAGCAATGTATAGTTACCTTTGAAATTCTGCTTCAAAGTGTTTGGTCTCTTTTTTAAACAGAGGTGGCTTAAAGGTCTCAAGTGCCCTTAAAGTATAGCACTCTGTGTGATGGTATGTACTCACTTGTTTTTGTTAGCTTAAACTATGTCCTGGTTCCGTGTAAAAAGGGGTTCAGGGCAGGACCCACACGGAACAGAACTATGTACTCGCCTCTCCCCCCTGAGAGAGAGAAAGAGAGACACTTTGGGAAAAAAATGAAGTATATTGTTTAACAAGGAACAGAAAACAAAAAAAGGGAGGTAAGGAAAATAATATATACAAAGATTAAGGGAAAAATACAAAAAATAAAATATACAAAACCCTCAGAAATGGTTCCTGGGTCCCATGGAGTGAAAGGACAACTTCACTCTCCGAGCTCCAGGGCAGGAGTGAAATTAGAAACCACTTCTTGCCTCTTATCAGAGTGTGTGTGGGAAGGGGAGGGAATACAATGGTTCAACCCGCACTCGGGGTCCTCCCAGTTGCTGGAAGGTCACACCCCATTCCAAGCCTCAAACCACAACAGACTAGAAAAAAAACTCCATTTTTCTACTGAATTACACTGTAAAGTGCTTTTTTTCTAGAGGGTTTTATTGAAATGCCAAGTGTACTTAGGGCCAAACCACCCTACCTCATGTAAAGTTCCAAGAAATTACTTTTCCACAGAACCTATTGTGGTTAAAGAAAGGGATTTGAAAGCTGCATAGTTAGGTGTGTAGATGCCATGTTGCATGCTGTGCTTTAATGCTGACCTTCTTTTCATGAGATTTTCTTGTAACACAGTTAATTGCTATGACAAAAAAAAAAACAAACTCATCTCTCTTCTCCAACACTCTAGCCAGTAGTTGCTCAACAAGAAGACTTGTTAGATGTATTCCCCATTACAGGAATCCATGTTTCTTGAAAGAGAAGCAGCAATGCACCCAGAATAAATGTGACTAAATGTGAAGATCTTGTGGTTACCCAATGCCATTGTAAAACTTCCTTTTTTTCACTCCTTTGAAATAGCTTTTTTTTTTTTTTTTTTTTTTTTGTGGTGTTAAGTAATTACAGTAGTGGAAGATGCCCACAAAATCTTAATGTTGTTTGAAATTTAAAAAAGATAACATTAATGAAGTTTTTGTACTAATACTTGTTAAATGTGACTTATGTTTGCCACTTAAGTGTCTAATTTGATAAACATACTGCCTTCAGTTAGAATCCACACATCAGTAAAGAGAATATTATATAAATCTGAAGCACTATGAGACCTTTTCAGCCAGATTTTGAGAAATTATTAAATATTTTTTGACTCTGAAGTTAGTGGAACCATAAAGGTTTTCATGAGCTCAGTATCTCAGCTCTGAGCTTACTTTTTACTGCGTGTTGCAGTTTTTACTGTGTGTAGGATCACAGATGGCTCTGGAGAAGTACAGATGTTGTTTTCCTGCAGTGATTCCCAGCACTGTACAGGGAGACAAAAGCAGTGAGTTAACATCTGAAATTTTTCAGGTAAACAGAACAAAAGTGTCCTGGTCATATTGTTTGCTCTGCCTGACTAGTACTTTACTCTGGTAACTTTATTCTGTTAGCATGCATTTGTGTGGACTGTATGTTTTGAGCCATTAATGACTGTCATGGTTACAGGGGCTGGGACCAGTTTATCCTTATGTGGGTAGAACCAAAACTGTATATTCTATACTCTCTATGTCAGTGCTCATGGGCTGTTAAGAAAATCATGGGTAGCAGCTGCCTAGGACAGACCTCACACCCCAGGCTATAACAGATAAGGAAAGAAGTTCAAGGTCAGGGGAGATGTTAACACCTTTCCCACCCAGCAGGAGGAGTCCTCCCTGTTAATGGGCCCATCCATGCCTCGCCCCATGACTCATACAGAACTCCCCCCAGGAGCTATTTCTGTTTAATGGACCATCAAGGACCCACTGCATGACTCATAGACTGATATCAACCCATTGTGAGATGCTCCACCCAGGGGGAGGAGCCAAGTGTTCCCACCTGGATATAAACTGGGGTTCAGGACAGCACAGGGGGCCTTACCCACTGGATCTCCAGAGGACAGGAGCTACCAGATCTTTTCTACGAGACCACTGTTTCATCTGGACTGCTACCACCACCCTAGCTACAGAGTATCAGGTTGTATTCTGACTCTGTCTGTGGTTTTCCTTTGTATTATTGCTTTTATTTTATTTTTTTTCTTATTAAATTGTATTTCTGACTTGGAGTTCTCTTGCTGGTGTGTTTTCAAACCATTACAATGACACATGTCCTAAATTAATATACAATTAATATGAAAAATAAACAGTGGGACTGTAGTCTGACATAACTGTTTCAAATTATACTTGCCTTGTGTTTTTTTAAAGTGCAATTGGCCCATTATGATGCAAGGATCTGCAAGAATTTTTAACTAAGCAATTATAACGTAATATTAGTGTGACAATCTCCCTGTTGATATAATTTAGCTATTTTCACTGTTTCCATTAATTCTCTATTAATGATGTTTTGATAGGATCTTGATAGCATAATCCTAATGCATGTCATAGCTAATAAAATTTGATGTAGAGCTGCACTTCTAGCTTACCAAAATCAGATTTTTAATAGCGTATAAGAGAAGACAGTTCAAAATATTAGGAAGTTCTCATGATTTCATCAAGGAAATGCAATTATACATTAAACCCTGCTTTATTAAGAGAGCTTATACAGTGGGGAAGACACATGTTTATCGGTGGTGTGAAGAAGAGTCCATGCCATGTTCTATTTGTAGCTTGGAAAAGAAACTGTGGAACATTCTACTTGCCTCAGTCTCATACAGTAACCTCTATTTGGCTATAAAATCATGACAACAACTTGTACATTATTAAACAACACAGTAAAGCAAACCAGGTATAGAATGAAGTGGAAAACATTTATGATCATCATAAATAGCAGTTTCAGAATGGCAGGTTATAGGTTTGGTTTATGTATATATCTTGTAAGCTACTAGTCATTACATTGCTTGTTATCTGACTCTCCAGTTATGCTTTTGAGAGACTACTCATCCCAAGTAAAATGCAGGCAGAAATGATTACTATAATGCAAGATTATATTATTATAATAAGAAGCTTATAATCAGTTATCTCTGTTATTTACACCATACCCCACTCACGTGTGTCAAATTATTTGACACCACAGGTTCCCAACAGGTAGATGGCGATCAAGGTGTATGTGGATTTACCAAAAAGGCTTAAGCATTTTGAGTATTCAAGTAGTAATGTAAAAAAAAAAAAAAACAAAAAAAAACCAAAAAAACCAAACCAAAAAAACAAACACTCCAAGCTGATTTTAAAACTTTTTTTTTTTTTTTTTAAAAGAAAAAGGTAATTTAAAATGGAAAAAAGTCTTTATAGGAATTTTTAGCATATTCTGAAGTCTGTTGAATCTGACACCTAGAATAAGTCCATCCCCTGTGAAATCACTAAGCATGATTTCTGACTTTCTCCAAGGCTACTCCGATGTGACCAAAATTTCTTATTCTCTCCTTGTTCTATTTAAATTATTATTAAAATACTGTTGCCTAGCCTTTTCAGTTTTTAAACCAATTAGTCTCACAGAAATAGGAAAAAATATTTTCTGAGAAGTGTTTCTTACTTTGTCTGGAAGGATTATCAAGTAGCTTTTTTAAATAGAAGTCAAAATCATCCAATTTAACTCTGAAATAATTTCTTGTTTAATTTAATAAATAGTGTTAAACAATAAATAATTCTTTAATGGATCTGTCTGTAGATTGTTAAACCACCCTGGTGTTTGCATACTTTTCCTGCCTTCAGTTTTGAATGGAAGGTGACTTAAACAAGATTTGAATTTTGGTATGAGAAGACAGATTTGCCCTGAGGTGTCTGCTAGATGTAAGCAAACCTCAGCTCTGAGATGCTAGGAAAGGAGCTCTCATGTCAAAGACTGCTGACTGAAACACTGTTTCTGAAGATGTCCTAACTCCTTTTTTTCAGTGACCTTGGTGAACCTGGTGGCATGTTTGGTTTAAGACTTGGTTCCTCTAGCTACAAAATGAAAGAGATCTCTCTGAAACCTTGAGCTTGAAGTGCTCGATGCAGTGGAGTCTAAATAAACACCACCACACATGAGAGCATCTAGCAGTTACCAGGGATAACTTGTATGGGAGACATTTTTAACAGCTTCTGAAGCAGAAGCTTCCACAAAAAAAAAATGAAGTTTCCAGTTTCTTAATACCAAGTAATATATTACAGTAGGTCATTTGTTGATGTTGAGAGTTGACCCTAATTCTTGTCCTGCATAAGTTGTGGAGGTATGAAATAGAGTATTGGATTTCCCTTGTACTATTTTCTTCTCCTCCTCCCTTTCCTCTACTACATACAAGTTTAAATGTAAACTGATGGGTGAAAAGGTTGACTGCTGACTCCATGGTCAACAAAAGGAAGTCCAGAAATTCAGGAGAGAGTTGGTGTTGTTGTGTTTTCTGAGATCCTAAAACTGCTTTTTATCATTTATTTAGTGGTTGTCTCAAGTCTTGTTGTCACTACCAAAATTATTTGAGCTCTAATATTACATAAAATACAGGCCTTCAGTGTGAAACTAAGGTAGGCAGGTTAGATGTGTTAAATATTAAACACCTAATCATTGCTGGACATTAGGGAGAAAAGAGGAGTTTTGTAGAATTAGATAACTTTATTTCTTGTGATCACATGCTCAGGAAATTGCTCATTTCTCAGTACTCTAACAGCAAACCTATGTGGGCTGCATACATTTAGTAATGGTTCAAATGATAATTTGGATTGGAAGGCTAACCTGCTAAAAGCAGGGTTAACAATGGGCTTAAATTTACTTCTTTGTTATTTTAATGAACTTGCTTCTGAAGGGGCTGGTTACCTTGAAAATCGGTTAGAAAGATTAAATGACCTTCAAAGGGATCTTTGCAGCAGCTTTTACTCAGCTCTGGTGTTTAAAATTTAATTCAAGTGCTGTGGTAGCCATGACTTTTTTCCTGTTTTCTTGATACTGAAGTTAGCTAGGGCAGTTGCTTTTTTTTTTTTTTTTTTTTTTTTTTTAGCTGGGTAAAAATGAAGATGGTGTATCAACAAGTTGTGAGCTAGTGTTCTAAAAAATAGAGATTAAGTAGAGTGTTTAAAAAATAGAGATAATGGCTTTTCAGACCTCCTCTGAGATGCTGTGAAAGCTGGATTAGCTATGTGATTCTGAATATTTCTGTTATGTGCATGCTTGTAAGAAGTAATAATAAATATACTGTCACATCTGATCTATATACTTTAAAATGGAAGTTAAAGTTCACAGTTTTTATACACATTTGTCACTTGTGCACCTTCTTTTGCCATGCAAGTTCTTCAGGGTTGCACCATTCAGAGCAAGTGGATTTGTTTATAAAAACACATGTGTTTGCTGAGGTGGAAATTGCTCATCCCAAACCTGTTATCTTTCCCATGCTGTTAATGTGTCGGCTATGTGCACTGATTCTATGCATGTAGCTGTGTTGTGTGTGTTTGTACATGTGGGTATGAAATATTAGGCTCAGTATATTAATATACTTCACCCTGAGACTTATGTTTTGTCTTCCTGTTTTGCTAAGATTACGCTTTGGTAGCTTAACAAGCTTGTGAAGAGAGTAGTGTGATCAAGGAGTGTTTCCAAAGGTAGATGGAGCTCTCCACTGTGGGGGAAGGAATGAGAAGATAGAGTTGGAAAAGCAGGAGGAAAAATGAGAAAAAGAAATGTTGCATCTATTTTCAAAGTTAAAGAGAAATTTTCCTTTCGGGAGAGAGAGAAATGTGAGCAAAAGCTGAAGTGGCTGCTGTAGGTTGCTTGTCTCTTCTGCCCCTGTTCAAGCAGTACTGTTGTCTCGGAACTCTGCTTGCACTCATCTTGCTTCGCTGATGTCTGCAACATTAACTAGCTCAGGATAATTATCCTTAAAAAGAGACTACTGATGTCTGTGGCTTTGTGCTTCCTACATTATTAAAGAGGCTATTTATCATCCTGTATTTCAGAGCTTATATTATTACTTGGGAAATTGGCGTGTCTGCCTAGTCTTTTTGGGACATGGAAGATGCAGTATGTTGTATCAAGTACAAAAAGGTGTCAAGCTAGTGTTCTAGTATCCAAAATGGTGCTTCAGTTCAAGAGAAGTGCATATATACGTGTGCATTTGTGTGTGTGCATGCAAAAATACAGAAGCTGGTGTTCTCTCCACTGCAATGGTAATAACACTATCTGTGTCATAACGTAGTCTGCTTCACAGAGCACTGGCCATGGAATTGGCATAGACCTGTGGCTTTGCCTCAGTTGTAGGTTGTTTTGGTTTTGTTTGGTTTATTTTTTTTTTCACAAATAAAAAATTATCAATTGCCTTTCTAAAGCCTTCTGAATTAAACCTTCCCCCCCCCCCCAATGGTTGCACCCTGATTATTCTGGATTTTTTTTGTGCAAAGCCTTGTGAAGACTCCAACATTTAGAATTCTAATATTTGACAGCATGATAATGGTCTGCGTCATTAAGGATATTTATAGAAATTTGTCTCTACAAATATGTTATACTCTGTTATTTTGAATGTGTATGTGCTGTCATTTCATGATTTCTTTTTTATTACCATTATTTTGAAATAATGAAAACAAAATTAGGACCCCCTGCTATAGCAGTTACGATACAAATACACAGTCACAAGTGGATGTGTTTCTGCTCTGGCAAGCATAAGCTTGTGCTGTATTGTGCAAAGGGAGACAGTGGATTCATTTTCCTCTCTAAGGTAGCCAATAATATTTGAATTATAGAATGATTCAGGTTGGAAAAGAACTCCAAGGTCATCAAAACCAACTGTCAAACCAACAATACCGTGACCACTAAGCCATGTCTTGAAGTGCCACATGTACACATTTTTTGAACAGTTCCCTGGATGGTGACTCCACCACCTCCCTGGCAGCCTGTTCCAATGTCTCACCACTCTTTCAACACAGAAATTTTCCCTAATATGCTGTCTAAGCCTCCCCTGGCATAACTTAAGCCCACTTCCTCTAGTCATAATTGTTAGTTACCTGGGAGAAGGGATTACAACTTGCTTTCAGATAGTTCTAGAAAGCAATAAGGTTTCTCCTTGGCCTCCTCTTTCTCCAGACTAAACAATCCCAGTTCCCTCAGATATTCTTCATAAGACATGTTCTCCAGACCCTTCACCAGCTTCATCGCCCTTCTGGACCTGCACCAGCACCTCAATCTCTGTCTTAGCCTGTGGTGCCCAAAACTGAAACCAGAACTCAACCTATTTTTGATACAGGCCAGGATGTTGTTGGCTTTCTTGGACACCTGGGCACACTGCTGGCTCATGTTCAACCAGCTGTGCACCAGCACGCCCCAATCCTTCTCCTACACCATCAGGGTATTCAGCCAGACTTGCAAGAACCTGTGTGACAAACAGTGTTTGAAACGCCTTTGAATTTTGCAGTAATAGTTTCAGTGTTTTCTTCTTACTTACATTTTTTTCTGTCTCGTTATTTGTAGAAGAGCATATATAACCACCTCACTTGTGCTTGCTGAGCTAGAAGTAACTATCTATTAAGACTGTCAATAAATTTGAGTCAAGAAATTGAAATCTTTTAATTCTAAAAGTAAAAATATCATATTTCTTAAGAGTTCTGCATGTCTCTGTTTGTATGGAATATTTCTATACAAAGTCTTTGAAGTGAAATAAATATTTGATCTTCTTTTAAGTGTAGGCAGCACAAAGTAAATTGACTGTAAGGTCGAAGAAAATCCACAAATAATTCATTCCCATTTTTTCATATAAATATATTATTCTTTTCTTAAGATGCACATTATACTGTTAAAATAGATTTCCTCTAAAAACAAAACACTACAAATGCTTGGGAAAAAAAATAGAAAGCTTCAGATCAAGGTCAGAGTATAAGGGGCAAAACTGGATACTTTTTTAATACATTCAGGCAAGCAGCTTGACCACAGTTAAGTCTGACAAGAACAGCATTTAAGATTAAGTGCCCAGTCCTTAGAGAGATTTGCCTCTAAAAATGTAAGTTTCCCTTTTGTCCTACCTGCATTCATTGCTATTTCTCTTCCCAGCGATACAGTTTGATCTGTGCCTATTGCAGTGTTTAGGATTGCAGTGGCTGCACTCCCTGCTTAGCCTGTGCTGCTGGCTCCGAGGGGGCTTGCTATGTGCAGCCTGTCCCCAAGGGGAGTGGGAGCCCCCACAAGCTCCCACGACCTGACCTGAGGTGGGAAGCTTGCTACAGATCCTCTGCACCAAGGGGTTCATGGGCTGAAACTGAATTGTGATAATCTTGGTAGATACACGGGAGCAGGACTAAGACTCATGTCTGGGGGATATAGCAGAGCACCTGTCCTGGAGCCACTAAGCCACTGATGGAGATATTCTCCCATCTCCCATGGTGAAACCCTTGAGATTAAGCTGAGATTTAGCAGTAGGTGTCTGTTTTATCCCCCACGCCCCCCTCAAAAGATGCACAGCAGTAACAGAATTAATGTTCAAAAAATAATTAATGAAGTTGCAAAATTTCATGAGTTTTCTTATGTACAGTGATGCTGACTGAGTTTTTCTCCCTTGATGCCACCAGTGCCTCAACCCCACATTCCACCCTGTATGTGAGCACATAAAGGAAGACGGAAAAAATATTAGCTGCTTCTATCTGACTGTGAGGTGCCTGGCAGCCTGGGAAGGTTGGCTTTTTCTGGAAGAGCAAATGACAAGCTGACTGCACTTTTTATGACCTTTTTACTATTCTATCATAAGTATCCATGGTAACATGACTGTTTCTTTCATGCTGGTATGTAGTGTCAAAATAACAATAAATGCTGATTTAAATGAATGTGGTTGAATAGCACTTGCTTCCAGGTGTGCTGAAGGAAAAAATGAGTTGGACACATGGAAGAGGAGTCAGAAATACATTATTTTATTCCTTTGTGGCTATGTGCATTGCCTTTTTTCTTCTTTTCTCTTTCCTCCTTCTCACTTTGTTACTGAAGAATGTAACAAATAATTTATTAATTATGTTTGTATGCCATGTGAATGTCTGCTTAAGGGCCAACACTACTTTCAAAAAGGTTCCTGTTAACTTCAAATAATGACTTTCTGTTTGCTTTGGTGGTTTCCAAAACTACTCCACAATAAACAGTTGAATACAATGACACACCAGCTTAAACTATGGAAACTTCCACTTTACGCTTGTGATGTATAATGTAGTTTCTGGATGACTTTTGTACTACCAGACAAGCACAGAGATGGCCCAGACTTCCTTCTTGCAATAATCACACTTCATTCATTCGTAGATAAGTTTGTTTGGGGGATTTATTATTGGGTTTTGTGTTTGGTTTGTTTGGTTTGATTGATGTTTTGTTTTCTTCTTTTTGTATTGCATGGAAAGATGATTCCTGTTTGTCTTATACTTGATTATGATTTGCAATTAGATAAGCTTCACTTCTGTCAAGGTGGGGAATTCTTAAGTCACCTTTAACCATCATTGATTTATTTAAAACAAGGTCAAGATCAGGTGAAATAAAAATGCAGAAAGGAAAAAAACAGTTTAATTGCCCTGAAGCTCTTACCAGTTGCTTCAGGTAATGAAGGGCTTTTAGAGCTGCCAACAATGTTTCAAAATACCATTTTGGAAGCTATTTCTGCTTTTACCTCACGTTGATGTGGCACTGGGGGGAAAGAACACCGAAGTGAAGGAGCGGCCGGTGCTTTCCTGCTGTGCGGCACTGACCCCCTGCCCAGGCCCCTGCCTGCAGCCGCTCCTGCCTCGGGCACCGGGCGGCTCAGCGTTCATTTCGCAGAGACTGGCTGGAAAATAGTGCTGGGGTTCTCAGTGTAGTTGTGG